>NC_053024.1:247628024-247751744 GCF_003073215.2 Triticum urartu | reverse complement strand
GATCACTCGGAAACAACATGAACATATGACAACATGAGATAAACAGCTCAAGGACTTAGTGGAAATGCTAAGTCCCTGAAAACTGAGTTACCAAGTGCCTCACTTGGCAAGCTTGTGCTAGTCACCACACACATCACAAAAATACACGGGTTGCACCTCTGGAAAGATGACAAAACCCTTACCAAAACATATGTAGAGCATCAGGGCATATCATGCACACAATAATCATGGCAAAAATGACAAATACCTAAATGGAGTAGCAGATCTGACAAATATCTCAAGTAGCCCTCTTCTAACATCATTTCGGGCATAAAGATGAACTCAAATGAAAATGATGTAATGGAATGAAATGATGTACTCTCTGAGACGAACATTTTGATATGCTATATGCCCAAATCGGAGCTACGGATGAGGAGATACGATGCTATGAACATGGGCACTTGGGCTAGGAAATCCTGGGGACTTAGTGAAAAAAAATCAACCAAGGGTTTACTGTTCATCGGATCCGGATCCAGATCGGCGCACGGGAACCGAGGCACGCTGGAGCACTATTCATCGGGGAGTCACCGGAGTTGAGGTCGGAGATGGGGAGGCCGGCGAGGGGGAGCAAGGAGGACGCCGGCCGGTGTGGTGGCGGCGCGGGCGGCTTTGGCTTCGCGGTCGGGGACGGCAGGCGGTCGCTAGAGCGGAGGCCGAGGCGACGAGGTGGCGGCGGCGGCGAGGTGGACCGCGGCGGCGCGGCGCCGGAGTGGAGGGTGACGGCGGCGGGCGAAGGCGCGGGGGGGGTGGAGGAGATGGGCCGCAGGGAGGGCCTCCCGCGGGCTCGGGCGAGCCTCGGGCGGCGGCGGCGATGTGGGGCTCGCCCGGGCCACGTGGCGGCAGCTGGTTGGCTGGCGGCGGCGGGCAGACAATGTCCGGGCTGCAGATTTTTGTCCAGCGGTGACGGAGTGGCGGATCTAGGGTTTCGGGAGGAAGGAGAAAAGATTTTCAGAGGGGGTCTTTAAATAGGCATAGGAAGAGCTAGGAGTGTCCAAATGAGGTACGGTTTTCGGCCACGCGATCGTGATCGAACGCTCTAGGTGATGGAGAAGGGTTAGGTGGGTTTTGGGCCAAATTGGAGGGGTATTGGGCTGCAACACACACGAGGCCTTTTCAGTCCCTCGGTTAACCGTTGGAGTATCAAACGAAGTCCAAATGATACGAAACTTGACAGGAGGTCTACCAGTAGTAAACCAAGGCCGCTTGGCAATCCCGGTCCAATCCGGAAATGTTTAATCCCCAAACACGAAAGAAAGCTAGAATTGACCACCGGAGGAGAACGAAGCGCCGGAATGCAAAACGGACAACGGGAAAAATGCTTGAATGCATGAGATGAACACGTATGCAAATGCAATGCACATGATGACATGATATGAGATGCATGACAACGATAACAACACAAGGAGACAAAGACCCGAACCCGAGAAAATAAAATAACTTAACGCCGGAAACGGCAAGAGTTGGAATACATATTGGGAAAGTTACATCCGGGGTGTTACAAGTTGCCACCTTAGATAAACCATTAATTAACAATCTCACATCTGTCATGGATTTCACTCACCCAATCCACGTCTACTTGCATAGCATGGCATGATAAGCAAACGTAGAAGTAACTCCCAAAGGTTTGATAATAAACAGGTAATAGGTACTACCTCATCAACTACTTCCCAATACCCACATGTTATTAATCCTACTCATGCAATGTTTGAGGGTTGTAACTAATGCATAAAAACTGGGTATGAAAAGAGATATGATCAAAGTGTGAACTTGCCTGCAATGTTTATGAAGATGATTCGCACTCAAAAATCTTGCTAGATCTACTCGTCACACTCCGGTCAATCTATCGTAAGCAAGCAATAGTAACCATACATAAGCAATCACTCAAAAGATCAAAAAGATCGAAGAAGTCGATTCGGAAAACATCAAAACCAAGCAAATAGCTCTTGCAACATAAAACAATTTCTAACAGTACCAAAATTATATGAATTTGGCCTTATCAGAAAGTTTAGGTCAAGAGCTTCGATTTGCAAAAAGAATCAACTCAAACGGAGCTACGAAACTCAAGTTATGTTCAAAAGAAGTTTGAATATAAATCTGAACAAAATTCGAAATTTGAAAATTTCAAAAACATGTTTGGGTTGGATTACTGGATAGAGGGGATCATAATTAAGAAGTGGGCGTTGGTTTCGTTGGATTTGGACTAGCGAGTAAAAAGTTGTAGACGTTTGAAGTTCAGGGACTAAACTGTAAAGAAAACTCCTCACATATATGTCCCTGGCCGAAATGAAAATAGAAAAAGAAAAATACTAAATTGCAAACGTTCGTTACCGAACGCTAACGGATGGATTCGTTCACTCCGAAGGGATAGACAGCGAACGCTCTCTGTATAGGACTAACCACAAAAAAAACGATCTAAAAGAAAAACCGAAGAAAACCGGATCGGGTTTTTTTTTGTTTTGCGGGTTTTACCGGTTCGCGACGGGTTGGCGGTTTTCGGAGAGAAAACCGGTGGCGGCGCTGGCGTTCTCCGGCGAGACAGGACGGCGGCGGCGGCTTGGGTCCGGCCGGGGCGGCGGCTCCGGTCGTCCAGGAGGGCGGCGAAGGGGTCGGGGAGGGGCGGCGCGGCGAGGCGAGGCGAATGGCGGCGTCGACGGCGGTCAATGGTGACGGGACGGAGCGGGGCAGCGGCGGCGGATCTCGCCGGCGGCGGCGGAAGCGGCGCAAGGGCGGCGGCGAAGAGAGGAACGGGGCCCGGGGCTCCGGATCTATAGGAAGGGGAGGAGGTGACGTGGGGGAGGGGGGTAGAGGAGGCCGGAGCGGACACGAACGCCGAGGTCGGTGCTCGGGAGGCGTGCGACCGGCGGTCTCCTCCGCGAGGTGGGAGACGACGCGGAGCGGGCTGGGCTGGCCTGGCGCTGGCTGGGCCGGCCTAGTCCGGGAAGGATTTTTATTTTCTTTTTAAAAAAAAATTCCAGTCAGACAAAATAAATAAAACTAAATAAGCAAAAAAATAAGATATAGGCATATTATATATCAAAAATTTTAGAAAAAGATTGTCTACGACATGAACATTTTCCTAATGCCAAATAAAATCCACACGAATCCAGATAATTCAAAGAGTGCTACTGGTCTATTAAAATCCAACAAAAACATTTTGAAAATATCAAAATGATTTCAAATTTATTTCTCTCCAATTTTCTGTTGTAGGGAATCATGTTACCCTATTTTCCATATATTTTATTTTTGTAGAAAAATAATTTGTATAAAATCCAAATAACTCCAAATTGAAAAAAATAATTCCAAAAGACTTGGAATTTGATCCTTTGAAACTCCCAACTCATATTTCATATAATTTGAAGAAGTCATTTTATCTCCTCTCATGAAAATCATTGAGTTGCATAAAGTTTCAGAATTGGAGATATTTTCCAAATGAAATTCAAATATTTTCAACACCCCTTGTCATTTAAATAAATGGAAGAAGTCATGTCATCTTCTCTCTAGGGTTTCGTGGTGAAAAGAATTTGAATTCACGGAGATCACGAATGAAAAATGAAAGTTTGGGAAAGTCCTTTTATTCCCTCTCATTTAACTTTCAAAAAGGTTTCGAATTTCACACAATCAATCAAACAATCAATCAAATCTATCTATTTATTATAACATTCCAAAATTTAGAATTTTGGGATGTTACAAACCTACCACCCTTAAAATGAATCTCGTCCTCGAGATTCGGAGAGGCTAGAAAGAAATCGGTTAGGTTCGGGGTCTCTTTAAAATTTCATAAATCGTCTCCGGGGTCTAGGGTGCTACCACCCTTAGAAACATCGTTACGGTCCCATCAATACTCATATACTCCAGCCTTATTCTTGACAGGGCCGGTCTTCTCAGATCATAAGGATAATTCCTTCTCTGGCTCTTCCGGCAGCGGCATAACCTTTTCCTCAATTCTTCTGTACTTTCATCCTGGTAAGGTTATTCCGAGACTGGGTCTTCTTAGCTGACGGGTCTGGCACCAAAACTAAACAACTATCGATATCTCTCATGGTGGTCAACAATTTATGGTTTCTCCCGCAGGAAATGGGTCTGGGTTGAACCTCACCATATATCCTACGGTTGACAAAAGATGCCTTGTACAAGGGGAAAAATTCCTATAACATTCTAAGGTTTAAACAGGGTTTTGATCGTCGTCTCTTTACTATAGGTAAGTCACTCAGATTTACCATCCCATATATCAAGGCGAATAATAAGAGTACGTCGGTATGGTGATCAATCCATCCCGCACCCAAATCATTACCTTGTATACGGCTTAGCGAATCTCGCACTCGGTCATCCTCACAAGCATTGCAGAATTTCTCTTGTCAACGAACCAGGTTCGGATATATCCATAGATTCTGCAAGCCAGAAAAACATCTATCGTTCCTTCACAACTCTCAGGTTTTGCGTTGCTCTATAAATTCTTCTATCGATAAAATCGTAACTTCTCCAGGGTTTTTCCTTCTGCAAGAATGTGCTTGCTTCTTGGCAGGTCCTGGGGCCTGTGGGTTATGGCCCATCTCATCACTTGTAGTCCTTGAACTTATCATCGGGCAACTGATCATTGTTCCAACTTCCTAGTATTCTTAAATCCATCCAATTGTACTGTCTTCCTTCCTTCTATTGGCACCAAACCAAGACATGAGTACTCAGACTTGTCATGGGGTTGCCATTGCTCCATATTACCAACATCATACCTCCTTTATATCCAATAGTACTTCATCTCTTCATCCTCGTGGGATATCCCACATACCGAGATAAAAACTTATACTTATGAAGTCCATATTCACTTCGTGGAACGTCATTATCCTTTCCAGGGTCAAGCGTCCTTACAGGGGAATATTGGCCATCTCTGCATGGCACTTCTTCAACCGGAAACATAAAACACATCATGAACTCCCGACTCCTTCGGGTGACTCCAACTTGTTGGCCACCTCTCCCATATGCTCCAAAACTCGGTATGGTCCTACAAATCTCGGGGCTAACTTTCCCTTAACTCCAATGCGTTTAACTCCTCGCAGAGGGGACACACGAAGACATGCTCTGTCTCCAATTTCATAGACTACCTCCTTGCGTTTTTTAGTCTGCATAACTCTTCTGCCTGGACTGAGCTACCTTCAGTCTATCTTGAATCAACTTAACATTCTCTTCTGACTCCTTGATCACATTTGGTCCAAACAACTGACGTCTCCGACTTCATCCCACATACTCTTGGGGCATCACACATATTGAGACAAAACTCGTATTCCCTTTGTCCGAAATCCACTCAGTGGAGTATCCTTATCTTTTCCAGGGGTCAAGGGTTCTTACAGGGTACTACCACCCTTAAAATGCACAAATCTTCCATAGACCATATTTCTCATATCCTCAAAATGGCAAAAATTCTTCTTCATAGAATAACAACTCATAAAATCCATGTCAGTACCAATGATGCTACTTTATTCATTCTCAAATGATTACTATCTATTGCTCCTCCATTACATGTCTCAACTCAACACCTCAATATAAAAGAAAATGTTCTCACTTCTACTACTCCATTTCTTTTGTTGCAAACTCAACTATCTAGCACAAGTTTCCTTCTCCTTGGGGCATTCTCTGGCAAAGTGCCCTGCTCCATTACAACTAAAACATATTACTTCTGACAAGTATCGAGGTTTCCTTTTTGGGCAACTGTTGAGGTAGTGTCCTGACTCCTTGAACCTATAACATGTGATATGACTCAGATCCTTCCTGGAATCCACTCTGCTTCTCTTTCTGGACCTTTCCATGCCAATCATGGCTTCTATTTCTTGTGGGTCATATTCTACTTCCTCTGTCGGGAATTCTACTAGATCCCCATTCATACAATTCTGGGAGATGTGTCCTTCTTCTCCACATGAATAGCATGACTTGGTGCAGGGATTACTCGGGTCCTCTTTAGGTGTGTCCTCCACATCTTCCTTCATCACAGCTTCTTCTAAAATTTCTATGAGGGCTCCTTTCATTACTTCTTTCTTCTGCTGGATGGTTCGTTGTACCATGGGGTAAATGTGACACTGAGCAGGGTAGTGGGTAGTCCCTTCACACAAGAAACAAGTAATCTGCCTAGTTGGGCATTCTTCAACTGGGTGACTTCCTTCACAATTAGGTAATTCATCCTTGGGTTCTTTATGGGTGTGTCCTATTTCTCCACAAATCTTGCATGCACAAGGTTTCTTCATATCCTTTCCATAAGGCTTCAACTTCTGGGACACAAGCCGAGACTTTGGAGAAGTCAACTTAAATTCTTTCCAAGTGGTTACTCCTTGCCATCCATTGATGGTTTGGTACATCGTCCACCAAGTAGCAGCACCTCTTTCAAAGCACTGAAGAGCATGCTGGGTCATATCCTTTCCGACTATAGAGTTATTCTTCATGTGATCCTCCATGTTCTGAATCCATCGGTCCGTCTCCAATTGACTTATTGGTCCAGAAAAGATAAGCTCATCTCCATTCATCCTCTATTGGGTCCATGGGTTTGGGTGAGATAAGAGAGATAGAGAGGGATACACACAATACAAACAAAAGTTTTAAAAAGACAGATTTTATTTGTGTCTGTCGGGAAAAACATCAAACAAAGGACAGCTCACAAACATCGCATCTAACGTAGGTATATAACAGGGGTTTAGTCTTCTAAAGGTCAATAAATCTTCAATGTCTCCAAACTCTTCAAGCCTTGTTCATGCCTCCAATGGCTTCTTCCGATCATGCTTGTCTTTCTCAAGTCCTTTTGCCAGCTCATCTCTATTGTAGCAAAGTCTCTCGTGACATCCTTGAATATTCTGGAGTTGCATTCCAAACTTCTGGGTTTCAACATCCTTGACATGAGCCATGGTCATACTGTCCTTTAGTTCCTGACAAATCTCCGGTATCTCGAGGTTGTAGCTCCTCCAGCTTGGCTACTTTCAGCTTTTGGTTCCTGAGTTCTTCATGAAATGCTTCCTTGTCTAATACGGCTTCATGGAGCTCCTCCTTAAACTTCTTGATGTACTACTCCAGATCCTGGTGATACACCGGCTAAGGTTAAAACTTCATCTTACTAATAGGTGCTCTATCAGCCTTCTTCCATCAAATCCATTCTGAAGAAATGCATCCTTAACTCAGCACGGTGACAATAGCATCAGCGGGCGATGACATCACGGATAACCGTGTTTCTGCTCTTGTCATTCCCATGAGCTATCATTCCATAGTTGATATCTCCTGCCTTAGGGTTTTCTTTGACAAAATTTCGAGTTCTCATGCTCCTTGTTTCAGTCTTTCTCCGATACACCTTGATCTCGGGTATTGACAACTTCCATAGTCTGCCAAGTTCCATAAGGGTAGCCTTCCTAGTTCATACAATTCTGGGAATTATTCAGAGCCTTCAATTCTCCTAGTCTTCGGAGCCTTCAACCGTTGTAGTTTCCATTATTCAGATGCACAGTAAAATCCTCTTCATTCCGAAACGGTCTTAGTTGTCCAATATCTTGTACTTCTTGGAGTGGTCTCATCAGTCGAATCTTTGTGTGGTCAAAAGGGGAAAGGGGTATGGTCTCACTAAAGGGAATTTTTTTGAATAAGCTCAGAAGAGAAGAGAGGTAAAAGATCTTTTTGAAAGGGAAAGTTGTAGAGAAAAATCTTTGCTATGGGCTTGCCAGTTTCTAGGGTCACGTCCTACAGTCAACATGTGCTCTGATACCATCTCTGTAGAGACCCGACCCGAATGGATCAAATCTCTGTGCTTAAGTGTCATCCCTGGATCGGTATGCTGACACACACAGTACTCGAGGATTTATAACAGAGGTAAATCACATGTAAAAGTAACGTAAATACTATTACCTCAATCCAAAATAGCGGAAGTAACAAGGTTGTGGATTCCCATCAACACCAACGGCAAAGTTGAGTGTAGAAATCGTAACCCTAATGTATCACTTACTCGTCGTAAGATTCCTGCAACATGAGACGTTGCAGCCACAGAGGGTCAGTACATTGAATGTACTGGCAAATTCACACCATAGAGAGAGATGATGAACAATGGCTATCACTACATGCATATTTGGCTGGTGGAAAAGCTCTATGGTTATAGTTTTTGCGAAAAGCCAATTTTTCCCTACTACAAAAGAATAAATTTTATTTAACTGTCATGGTGGTTGTTGAACATTGAGAATGGTTGACAAAATTCTCACTCCCAATTAAATAACATCATTAAACCCAACAAACTTAATTTAAAGTAACGTGATGAGATCAACAGGATAATCCAAGAACTAGAACTCAAGATGTCCATAACCGGGGACACGGCTAATCATGATTAGTTTATACACTCTGCAGAGGTTTGCACACTTTTCCCCACAAGACTCGATCGCCTCCGTTTGTTTTCTCGCACTACATGGTGTTTGAGAAGACGGATGACCGAGACATAGTCTTTCAGAAGCGCTAGCACCTTACGATCGGGTAGACCGTACCACCTACATCCCCTACATCTGCTAGTCTACCACTGTAAGAGTTCGCACAACTTAGTCAACTATGCTAGAGCCCATAATAGCTTGTGGCTGCACACGGAAGTTTCTAGTATGAATAGTTTCATGATCCCTTTGAGCCTGGGTGGCGGTCCAAAAGAAAACAGGCAAGTCCTGGAATACCCAGGTGCCTCAATCCACCCAGATGTGTGTTTAAGTTGTGTAACACCCTCGATGCGACTATACCCTCGATGCGACTATATCTCCCACGTGTCGAGGCACGACTTAGAGGCATAATCGCATTGAAGGCATATGTCGCAAGTCATGCAATCATCACAAACATCCCATGTAATATAGATAAAAAAGGATAACATAGTTGGCTTACACTCGCCACGTCAATCAAGTACATAAATAACATACATCATCCAAACACTCATGGCCCGACTACGGCGCCAAAATGAAAGATAACCCAACATGCGACATGGTCCCGATCACCCCCAACAGGGCACCACTACTGATCATCAGGAAAGGAAACATAGTAACGTTGAGAGTCCTCGTCGAACTCCCACTTGAGCTCGAGCGCGTCACCTGGAGCGGAATCATCAGGCCCTGCATCTGGTGTAATAGTAATCTGTGAGCCACAGGGACTCAGCAATCTCGCACCCTCGCGATCAAGACTATTTAAGCTTATAGGTAACAAGGTAAAATATGTGGAGCTGCAGCAAGCGACTAGCAATATGGTGGCTAACTATTCGCAAAAGAGAGCGAGAAGAGGAGGCAAAGCGCGAGCGAGAAACTAGAGACAACCTGCGCAAACATTACTCCAACACCGTGTCCACTTCCCGGACTCCGCCGAGAAGAGGCCATCACGGTAACCACACGGTTGATTCATTTTAATTAAGTTAAGGTTCAAGTTATCTACAACCGGACATTAACAAATTCCCATCTGCCCATAACCGCGGGCACGGCTTTCGAAAGTTCAAATCCCTGCAGGGGAGTCCCAACTTAGCCCATGACAAGCTCTCACGGTCAACGAAGGAATAGACCTCCTCCCGAGACGTTCCGATCAGACTCGGTACCTCGGTTCTTCAAGACACTTCGACAGGTTAAAACAAGACCAGCAACACCGCCCGAATGTGCCGACAAATCCCGATAGGAGCTGCACATATCTCTTTCTCAGGGCACACTCAGATTGTCTAAACTTCCGGTAGGCCAGCCCAGAGTTGCCCCTGGTAGCCACCGGCGGCTGACGAGTTGGACCAACACTCAGAGGAGCACTGGCCCGGGGGGGTTTAAAATAAGATGACCCTCGGGCTCCGGAAACCCAAGGGAAAAAGAGGCTAGGTGGCAAATGGTAAAACCAAGGTTGGGCATTGCTGGAAAAGCTTTAATCAAGGCGAACTATCAAGGGGTTCCCATTATAACCCAACCGCGTAAGGAACGCAAAATCCGGGAACATAACACCGATATGACGGAAAATAGGGCGGCAAGAGTGGAACAAAACACTAGGCGAGAGGCCGAGCCTTCCACCCTTTACCAAGTATATAGATGCATTAAGATAACATGCAATATAATGATATCCCAACAAGTAAATAAATGTTCCAACAAGGAACGGCTCCAATCTTCACCTGCAACTAGCAACGCTATAAGAGGGGCTGAGCAAAGGTAACATAGCCAATCAACGGTTTGCTAGGACATGGTGGGTTAGAGGTTTGACATGGCAATTTGGGAGGCTTGAAAGCAAATGGTAGGCATCGTAGCATTGGCATAGCAAAAGAGCGAGCAAACTAGCATAGCAAAGATAGTAGTGATTTCGAGGGTATGATCATCTTGCCTGCACAGTTGTCAGAGTTGACTGGATCCTCGAAAGCAAACTCAACGGGCTCCTCATTAGCGAACTCGTCTCCCGGCTCTACCCAAACAAGACAAACAAAGCAACAGGACACAATCAACCACGTGCAGGATCACAACAATATGGTGCAATGATGATATGCTAATGCGGGATGCGATATGCAAGATTTGACAGAAATGCATGAACCCTGGCCTCAACTTGGAATCCAAGTGTGCCACTGGAAAGATGAGATGAAAATCGCTTTGAAAACGATATAAAGAACGCCGAATCGAGTTACGTTTGGAAATGGCAAGCGATTCAAATATTGACACCGGTCTGCGGTTTACAGCAAGTAGCCATCTAAATGGCATGAGATAACATGCTACAAGCACCCAAACCATGGCAAAAAAAATACATGGCAGGGATGCATACAAGATGCTTAACAAAAGTCTAGCACTGAGCTACGGCCAATTCATCCATTAACAGGTTCAAACAAGCATGGCAAAAATGCATATGGTAAACAGATCTCAGACTTAGTGAAATTAACACTCTTCGGAGCAACAAAACTACATGCTACAGGACCTAAACATGGCAAAGTAAAACAAGGCATGGAGCTACTCAAAAAGCTTAAACAAAAGTCCCTTAGTGACCTTGAAGCCAAAAAGGGATCAGAAAATCACTGCAAGCATGTGACATAGCAAAAGCATAAATCAGTTTTCAGACTTAGTGAAAACTGGCACATGCTGAAACATAACTCAAGTAGGCATGTTTACGAGCTCCATGCACTCACTACGGTGCAAGTCATGAAAAGCTAAGCATACATCTATCAAGAACACACAAAATGCAAGCTAGACATGGCAAGAACAATAGCATAGCATGCACGGATCAACTACAACAACATCGGCAAAATTGCAAACAAGTTGACAATCTGCCCAGATCACAAAGTAGCAAAAGTAGAGCTCGATTGACTCAAGCTAGGGTGCTCCATAATTGCAAACAAAGACATGGATGGATAGAGCACTACAAGATTAATAAAACATCCTTACTGATCATCCCAAAAGAGGCAAAGTCCTTGGAAACAGATTTACCGGGTGCCTCACTTTGCAAGCTTGCACTAGGCACCACACACATCACAAAAATACATGGGTTGCACCTCTGGAAAGATGACAAAACCCTTAACAAAACATATGTAGAACTCATGGGCATATCATGCACACAATAATCATGGCAAAAATGACAAATGTCTAAGACGAAGTAGCAGATTTGACAATTAACTCACGAAGCCCTCTTCTAACAGCATTTCGGGCATCAAGATGAACTCAAATGAAAATGATGCAATGGAATGAAATGATGTACTCTCTGAGACGAACATTTTGATATGCTATATGCATAAATCGGAGCTACGGATGCAGAGATATAGCATGATGAAGATTGCATAAAAATTAGGGTTTCGGGGAGAAAAAGTCAACCGAGAAGATATTTTCAGATCTGGATCTCGCCGGAGTTACTGTTCATGCACGGACTTCGATGATCGCCGGGGAACTAGGAGCTCGCCGGAGTGATGGAAGCAGCTCGCCGGCCGGCGAGGGGCAAGGCGGGGCCGAGGCGGCGGAGCGGCGAGGGGAGGCGCGGACGCGGCGCCCGAGCGACGAGCGGCCGGGCGGCGGCGGTCGGCGCGGCAGGGGCGGCCGGGCGGCGCCGGGACCGCGGCGGAGGCGGAGCTGCGGCGCGGTGGCGGCTCGGCCATGGGAGGGTCGAAGCCTCGGGGCGGCGCGGGGTCAACGGGCCTCGGGGGCCCCTCCTGGGCCTCCCGGGCCGGCGGCGGCAGGGAAGTGGGCACGGGCGGCAGCCAATAGGCAGAGGACACATGGCGGCGGACGGGTGTGGTGGACGTGACCGTCGGCGGGGCAAATGTCCGGTGCGCGCGAAGACGAATGGATCTAGGGTTTTCGGGGTAGGAGAAGATCCGGATTTCGGGGGGTCTTTAAATAGACATAGAGGGAGCTAGGAGAGTCCAAATGAGGTGCGGTTTTCGGCCACGCGATCGTGATCGAACGCTCTAGATGATGGAGCAGAGTTTGGTGGGTTTTGGGCCAAAATGGAGGGGTGTTGGGCTGCAACACACACGAGGCCTTTTCGGTCCCTCGGTTAACCGTTGGAGTATCAAACGAAGTCCAAATGATACGAAACTTGACAGGCGGTCTACCGGTAGTAAACCAAGGCCGCTTGGCAAGTCTCGGTCCAATCCGGAAATGTTTAATCCCCACACACGAAAGAAAGGTAGAATTGACCACCGGAGGAGAACGAAGCGCCGGAATGCAAAACGGACAACGGGGAAAATGCTCGAATGCATGAGATGAACACGTATGCAAATGCAATGCACATGATGACATGATATGAGATGCATGACAACGAAAAACAACACACGGAGACAAAAACCCGAACCCGAGAAAATAAAATAACTTAACACCGGAAACGGCAAGAGTTGGATTACAAATTGGGAAAGTTATATCCGGGGCGTTACAACACTCCACCACTACGAAAAGATCTCGTCCCGAGATCTAGGACTGAAAGAACGCCGGGTACTCAGAACGGAGGTGATCCTCGCGTTCCCAGGTAGCTTCACGGTCGGAATGGTGTGACCACTTGACTTTGAGAAATTTGATTGACTTGTTGCGAGTCTTGCGTTCAGTCTCTTGAAGAATAGCAACTGGGTGCTCACGATAAGAGAGATCTTCTTGAAGCTCAATGTCCTCGAAGTTGACTGTACGGTCAGGAGTCTTGAAGCACTTTCGAAGCTGAGAGACATGGAACACATCATGAACATTTGCAAAGTTTGAAGGAAGCTCGAGTTGATAGGCGAAGTCGCCTCTCTTGCTGACAATCTTGAAAGGTCCCATGTATCAAGGGGCAAGCTTCCCTTTGATACCAAAGCGACGAGTACCTTTCATAGGAGAGACGCGGAGGTAAACATGATCTCCGATCTCGAAAGCCAAATCACGGTGCTTACTAACATAGTAGCTCTTCTGGCGGGATTGGGCTGCTTTGAGGTTATCACGAATGACTTTGCACATTTCTTCTACCTCTGTGATTAAGTCATTACCCAAAAGCTGACGTTCACCGGTTTCAGACCAGTTGAGAGGGGTACGGCACTTCCTGCCATACAGAATTTCAAATGGGGCCTTGCCCGAACTTGCTTGAAAACTGTTGTTGTAGGAGAATTCAGCATAAGGAAGACAATCCTCCCATTTCATGCCGAAAGAGATCACACAAGCCCTGAACATATCTTCAAGAATCTGGTTGACACGCTCGACTTGACCGCTTGTTTGAGGGTGGAAAGCTGTGCTGAAGCGGATGTTGGTGCCCGTGGCCTTCTAAAAAGTATCCCAAAACATGGAGGTAAAGATGCTGCCACGGTCTGAAGATATCACTTGAGGAATACCGTGCAGAGAGACAATTCAAGAGGTATAGAGTTCTGCCAATTGAGCTGCAGTGATCGACTCTTTGATAGGCAGAAAGTGAGCCACTTTGGTGAGTTATCGATGACAACGAATATAGCATCATTGCCACGCTTGGACTTTGGAAACCCAGTCACGAAGTCCATTTCAATGTGGTCAAACTTCCATTCTGGAATGGCAAGAGGTTGGAGGAGACCTGCTGGCCTTTGGTGTTCTGCCTTCACTCTTCTGCAGACATCACATTCATTCACGAATTGAGCGATCTCGTGCTTCATTCGAGTCCACCAATAAGCTTGCTTAAGGTCCTGATACATCTTCGTGCTCCCAGGGTGGATGGAGAGGAGAGAATTGTGAGCCTCGTTCATGATCACTTTACGAAGTTCACCTTTGGGTACAACAATTCGATCCTCGAAGAAGAGAGTGTCCTTGTCATCAAGGCGGTAGCACTTGTACTTGGGTTGACTCTTGGCAATCCCAATCTTCACCTTCTTCACCATAGCATCAAGAAGCTGGGCTTGGCGAATCTGGTCTTCCAAGGTAGGAGAGACTTGAAGGTTGGCGAGGAAACCTTGAGGAACAACTTGCAGATTCAGTTTGCGGAAAGCTTCACAAAGCTCGGGTTGATAAGGCTTAAGAATCAGACTGTTGCAATACGCTTTCCTGCTCAAATTGTCAGCAATCACATTGGCCTTGCCTGGAGTATACTCGATACTCGGATTATACTCTTGAATCATTTCGACCCAACGAGTTTGCCTGAGGTTGAGATTAGGCTGAGTGAAGATGTACTTGAGACTCTTGTGATCAGTGAAAATGTCCACTTTTCTTCCCAATAGAAGATGTCTCCAAGTCAACAGAGCATGCACAACTGCCGCCAACTCGAGATCATGAGTGGGGTAGTTCTTCTCATTAGGTTTCAACTGGCGAGATGTATAAGCAACAACTTTCTTCTCTTGCATCAAAACTGCGCCAAGACCTTGGAGAGAGGCATCACAAAAGACCTCGTACGGCTTGGATTCATCAGGCGGAGTCAGAACTGGAGCCGTGATCAACTTCTCTTTCAAAGTGTTGAAAGCAATCTCACACTCCGGAGACCAAACGTACTTGACATGCTTCTGAAGAAGATTTGAGAGAGGCTTCGCGATCTTAGAAAAGTTTTCAACAAATCTTCGGCAATAGGCTTGCGAGACCAAGGAAACTACGGAGTTGCTTCACGGTCTTAGGAGGTTCCCAATTAGCAATTGCAGACACCTTCTCAGGATTCACGGCAATGCCCTTGGAAGAGATGATATGGCCAAGATAAAGAACCTCATCGAGCCAAAATTCACACTTGGAGAACTTGGCATAGAACTGATGTTCCCTCAGCTTATCAAGCACCAAACGCAAGTGTTTGGCATGATCTTCCTTGTTCTTCGAGAAAACCAGAATGTCGTTGAGATAGACCAAAACGAAGTCATTAGTGTAGGCGTTGAAGATGAAGTTCATCATGCGAGAGAACGTCGGAGGAGCGTTGACGAGGCCAAAAGACATGACAGTGTATTCATAAGAGCCAAAGCTTGTCCTGAAAGCCGTCTTGGGAATATCTTGCTCACGGATTGGAATCTGATGATAGCCCATACGGAGATCAAGCTTGGAGAATACTTGAGCACCTTTGAGTTGTTCGAACAGTTCATTGATGTTGGGAAGTGGGTATTTGTTTTTGATGGTCTTCTTGTTCAATGGGCGGTAATCAACACAAAGTCGGTCCGATCCATCCTTCTTCTTCACAAAAAGAACACCACAACCCCACGGAGAAGAACTAGGCCGAATGAGACCCATTCTCTCTTGCTCATCGAGTTGCTTCTTCAGCTCCTTCAACTCTTCAGGTCCGAGCTTGTAAGGACATTTGCACACAGGTTCCGTACCAGGCAAGATCAATAACGAATTCAACTGGCGTGTGGAGGCATTGCTGGAAGCTCTTCTGGAAAGACGTCTGATATTCGCAAACGACTGGAATTTGCGAGATAGCATCCAGTTCACCCTTCTCATCGAGAGAAAACAGACGGATGGTATTATCCCGAGCGGCAAAGACAATTACATCCTCAGACGAATGAGTCAATTGAATCTGCCTTGCAGCACAATCAAGATGTGCCTTGTGCTTAGAAAGCCAATCCATTCTGAGAATAAGATCAATATCCGAGTCACCAAGGACCATTGGAGAAGATAGAAACTTGTAGTCGCCCAAGGTGATAGTCACATCCGGAGCAATGGAGTTAGCATGCATGCGCCTACCAGGAGAGACAACTGCTAATGGACTAGGCAAAATTTGCTGAGCCAAACCATGCTTAGATCAAAACGGTCACGAGATGAAACAATGCGATGCACCAGTGTCAAAAAGAACTCTTGCAGAAATATCATTAACAGGAAGGTTACCCATGATGACATCTGACGAATCCTCTGCCTGAGTTGCGTTCATCAAGTTGACCTTGGCGTGCTTGGGGTTATGCTTGACCACTGCTGTACTTGCCGATCTCACAGGAGGAGGAGGAAGACGCCTCTGGTTGAAGCACTTGTTGGCATAGTGACCCTTCTATTAGCACTTGTTGCACGTGACCTCTGAAAGCGGACGGTGGTACGGAGCACTCGATCTTGGAGGTTGAGACGAAGACTTGTTCTGAAAGCCAGGGTTGGGTGGGTGGGAAGAACCACTGCCACCTTTGCTCTTCTGCTGATACGGCTGACGGAACGGAGGAGGAGGAAGCCAATACTTCTGCTGCCTGGCCACTAGAGTAGAGGAAAAAGGAGTAGCATCTCTGACTCTCTTCTTGGAAGCATCACACATCAACTGAGCAGCCTCTTGCTTCAGTGCCATGTTGTAGAACTCATCGTATCTCAACGGCTCAAAGAGGACAAGAGCGAGCTGAATTTCTTCTCTGAGACCAACCCTGAACTGGTATATCATGCTCTTCTCATCAGGTACGTCCTGCTTGGCAAAGCGGGTGAGCTTCAGGAACAACTTGTTGTAGTCATAGACAGACAAAGAGCCTTGCTTTAAGTTGCGGAATTCCTCACGCTTACTTTCAACCACGCTCTGAGGGATGTGATGAGCTCGGAAATCTTGACGGAAATCATCCCAAGTGATCAGATGTCCACCTCTGGAATCCTTGTACTGCTGGAACCATTCTGCAGCTTGATCTTTGAGTTGGAAAGAAGCGAACTTGACGAAATCTTCAGGCCTGACGTTGCTGCACTCAAAATGCTTACACAGATCCACAAGCCAATCGTCAGCATCGGTTGCCTCAACACAATTGCTGAACGTCTTTGGCCCATTAGCAAGGAACTGGTTCAGTGTAGCAAAATGATTCTGATTGTTGCCTTGATTCCCTTGACTACCTTGATTGCGCCCTTGGAGAATTTGCATGATCAACTGTGTGTTTGCATTGGTTGCGGCCATCACAGCTTGCCATGCCTCCGGAGGAGGTGGAGGTGGTGGCAGATTAGGATTCGTAGTCGTGCGCGTTGGAGGAGCCATCCTGAAGAGGTTGACCACCATTAGCACATAGATAGACAAAATATTGAAGCTGAATCCAACGGAATGAAAATTGCAACATAAAGTCTTCACATCCGAACAAAATGAACGAATGCATTTCTCTTGAAATGGTCACATATCCATAAATTGCGAAGCCACGCAGAATGAAGGTAGATAAATAAATCAACAAGGTACGGATCAAGAACGAATAATCGGTAAGAAATCCCAATCTCAAACCAATATCCGTGGAAGAAGAACTAGAGCTACGAGAATTCCCACCTATGAAACTCCCGAACCTTTCCGGTTATGCAATCAGGTGTTGGGGATACAGGGGAAGCATAATATCTCACCCAAACTAGCAATTCCTACATCCAGGTGTATCCATCCTTCAACACATAACCAAGAAAAACTTCGGAAACCATCTACCTCAACCTTCGAAAAGCATCCGTTATACAAGTTATGGCGATACTCCCGAACTCCCGCCCTAGTACTGGCTGGCGTCGAGGTTATCTCACCAACGAACTGCATAAAAGAGATTTTCGATGTCGGCGAAAATATCTCAGGTATTCCATAATTGCAACGATAAAATTATGATGACAACACCTCAGAGCTTAACTCCCCGGGACACTTCCACTAAACCCCTGACAGGAGGCACCAAGACAATGTTCTCATCATAAAACCATCGGAACGATTCCATACATACGCGTTGATCCTAAATTTTTTTTTAGTGAAATTGAGAAGAGAAGAGTCAAAAACTCTATGTCAGGATGCTTAGCAGAGCGATGAGGAAGACTGGAAGTAAAAAGAATTCCTAAGCTCCCCGATATATAATTCCTAAATGACACTCAAAACATTTTTTCTAGACACAAACTCGGCCGCTAAAAACGATCAAGCAATGGGGCTCCTAAGGTCGGGGAAGGCTCTGATTACCAACTTGTAACGCCCTCGATGCGGCTATAGCTCCCACGTGTCGAGGCACGACTTAGAGACATAACCGCATTGAAAGCAATGTCGCAAGTTAGGCAATCATCACAACATCCCATGTAATATATAGAATAAAAGGGGAGATACATAGTTGGCTTACACTCGCCACGTCACATCAAAGTACATGAATAACATACATCATCCAAACACTCATGGCCCGACTACGGCGCCAAAATAGAAAAGAACCCAACATGCGACACGGTCCCAATCAAACCCCAACTGGGCACCACTACTGATCATCAGGAAAAGACACATAGTAACGCTGAAAGTCCTCGTCGAACTCCCACTTGAGCTCGTACACGTCACCTAGAGCGGAAACACCTGGACCTGCATCTGGTATAGTAGGAATCTCTGAGCCACAGGGACTCAGCAATCTCGCACCCTCGCGATCAAGACTATTTAAGCTTATAGGAAGGGGTAAGGCAAATATATGTGGAGCTGCAGCAAGCGACTAGCATATATGGAAGCTAACTTATTCGCAAAAGAGAGCGAGAAGAGGAGGCAAAGCGCGAGTGAGAAAACTATAGAGAGCAACCTGCGCAAACATTACTCCAACACCGTGTCCACCTCCCGGACTCCGCCGAGAAGGGGCCATCACGGTAACACACTCGGTTGATTCATTTTAATTAAATTAAGGTTTAAGTTATCTACAATCGGACATTAACAAATTCCCATCTGCCCATAACCTCGGGCACGGCTTTCGAAAGTTCAATCCCTGCAGGGGAGTCCCAACTTAGCCCATGACAAGCTCTCACGGTCAACGAAGGAATAGACCTCCACCCGAGACATTCCGATCAGACTCGGTATCCCGGTACAACAAGACATTTCGACAGGTTAAAACAAGACCAGCAAAACCAAGGTTGGGCATTAATGCAAAAGCTTTAATCAAGGCGAACTATCAAGGGGTTCCCATTATAACCCAACCGCGTAAGGAACGCAAAAATCCGGGAACATAACACCGATATGACGGAAACTAGGGCGGCAAGAGTGGAACAAAACACTAGGCGAGAGGCCGAGCCTTCCACCCTTTACCAAGTATATAGATGCATTAAGATAATATAGCAATATAATGATATCCCAACAGGTAAATAAATGTTCCAACAAGGAACGGCTCCAATCTTCACCTGCAACTAGCAATGCTATAAGAAGCGCTGAGCAAAGCGGTAACGTAGCCAATCAATGGTTTGCTAGGACATGGTGGGTTAGAGGTTTGACATGGCAATTGGGAGGCTGACAAGCAAATGGTACGCATCGTAGCATTGGCATAGCAAAAGAGCGAGCAAACTAGCATAGCGAAGATAGTAGTGATTTTGAGGGTGTGATCATCTTGCCTGCACAGTTGTCAGAGTTGACTTGATCCTCAAAAGCAAACTCAACGGGCTCCTCGTAAGCGAACTCGTCTCCCGGCTCTACCCAAACAAGACACACAAGCAACAAGGATACAATCAACCACGTGCAAGCTCAAACAATAAGATGCAATGATGGTATGCTATGCGGGATGCAAAATGCAAGATATGACGGGAAATGCATGAACCTAGCCTCAACTTGGAAAACCAAGTGTGCCACTGGAAAGATGAGATGAAATCGCTTGAAAATGATATAAAGATCGCCGGAATCGGAGTTACAGTTTGGAAATGGCAAGCGATTCAAACATGACACCGGTCTGCGATTTACAGCAAGTAGGCATCTAAATACAATCAAATGAACATGCTAAAGCACTCAAACATGGCATCAAAATACATGGCAGGGAAGCATTCAAGATTCTTAACAAAAGTCTAGCACTGAGCTACGGCCAATTCATCCATTAACAGGTTCAAACAAGCATGGCAAAAATGCAAATGAAATTAACACTTGTCTGAAATTTCAGATCATATAGCCCTCTTCGGAGCAACAAAACAACATGCTACAGGACCTGATTATGACAAAGAAGAACATGGCATGGGGCTACTCAACAAGCTTAACAAAAGTCCCTTAGTGACCTTGAGCCAAAAGGGATCACAAAATATACTAACAAGCACACGAACATAGCAAAAATATAATCAGTTTTCAGACCTAGTGAAAATTGACACATGCTGAAATATAACTCACGAAGGCATGTTAACGAGCTCGGTGCACTCACTACGGTGCAAGTCATGGCAAGGCAAGCATACATCCATTAAGAAGGCACAAAATTCAAGCCAGACATGGCAAGAACAATAACATAGCATGCACGGAGCAACTACAATAACATCGGCAAAATCGCAAACGAGTTAACAATCTGCCCAGATTCACAGCGAAGCAAAAGTAGAGCTCGATTGACTCAAGCTAGGGTGCTCCATAATTTTAAACAAAGACATGGATGGATAGAGCATCACAATATTAACAAAACTCCTTTACCGATCATCCTCAAAAGAGGCACGGATCACTAGGAAACAACTTGAACATAAGGCATCATGAACTAAACAATCCCAGGACTTAGTGAAATTACTAAGTCCCTGAAAACAGATTTACCGGGTGCCTCACTTTGCAAGCTTGCACTAGGCACCACACACATCAAAAAAATACATGGGTTGCACCTCTGGAAAGATGACAAAACCCTTAACAAAATATATGCAGAACTCATGGGCATATCATGCACACAATAATCATGGCAAAAATGACAAATGTCTAAGACGAAGTAGCAGATCTGACAATTAACTCACGAAGCCCTCTTCTAACTGCATTTCGGGCATCAAGATGAACTCAAATGAAAATGGTGCAATGGAATGAAATGATGTACTCTCTGAGATGAACATTTTGATATGCTATATGCATGAATCGGAGCTACGGATGCGGAGATATAGCATGATGAAGATTGCATAAAAATTAGGGTTTCGGGGAGAAAAAGTCAACCGAGAAGATATTTTCAGATCTGGATCTCGCCGGAGTTACTGTTCATGCACGGACTTCGATGATCACCGAGGAACTAGGAGCTCACCAGAGTGGTGGAAGCAGCTCGCCGGCCGGCGAGGGGCAAGGCGGGGCCGAGGCGGCGGAGCGGCGAGGGGAGGCGCGGACGCGGCGGCCGGGCGACGAGCGGCGGCGGTCGGCGCGGCAAGGGCGGCCGGGCGGCGCCGGGACCGCGGCGGAGGCGGAGCTGCGGCGTGGCGGCGGCTCGGCCACGGGAGGGTCGAAGCCGCGGGGCGGCGCGGGGTCAACGGGCCTCGGGGGCCCCTCCCGGGCCTCCCGGGCCGGCGGCGGCGGGGAAGTGGGCACGGGCGGCGGCCAATAGGCGGAGGACACATGGCGGCGGACGGGTGCGGTGGACGTGTCCGTCGGCGGGGCAAATGTCCGGCGCGCGCGAAGACGAATGGATCTAGGGTTTTCGGGGAAGGAGAAGATCCGGATTTCGGGCGGTCTTTAAATAGACATAGAGGGAGCTAGGAGAATCCAAATGAGGTGCGGTTTTCGGCCACGCGATCGTGATCGAACGCTCTAGATGATGGAGCAGAGTTTGGTGGGTTTTGGGCCAAAATGGAGGGGTGTTGGGCTGCAACACACACGAGGCGTTTTCGGTCCCTCGGTTAACCGTTGGAGTATCAAACGAAGTCCAAATGATATGAAACTTGACAGACGGTCTAATGGTAGTAAACCAAGGCCGCTTGGCAAGTCTCGGTCCAATCCGGAAATGTTTAATCCCCACACACGAAAGAAAGGTAGAATTGACCACCGGAGGAGAACGAAGCGCCGGAATGCAAAACGGACAACGGGGAAAATGCTCGAATGCATGAGATGAACACGTATGCAAATGCAATGCACATGATGACATGATATGAGATGCATGAAAACGAAAAACAACACACGGAGACAAAAACCCGAACCCGAGAAAATAAAATAACTTAACGCCGGAAACGGCAAGAGTTGGATTAATAATTGGGAAAGTTATATCCGGGGCGTTACAAGTACCTAGGCCGTGGCGGGTGCTTGGCATCTCTCCAGACTGTGGGAATCAGGTTAGAAACGTCGAGGGTGATGACGCTGCGCTGGCTGTCAGGGTCCGGTAAGGAGATCTAGAACCTTCGAGTAGGGTGTTTGTGGAGCGGCTCTGGTAGGGTGGACTACGGTGTGGGCGAAGCGGGTCTATGGCCGTGGACGAGGGCGTAGGTGAAGCTGCTCTGGTGGTTGGCTTAAGGATGGTGTCAACGATGCGGATCTACGGTCGTGGACGGGGCATCAGAAGCTGCTCCGGTGGTTGGGTTAAGGGTGGTGTCGACGATGCGGATCTGTGGCCGTGGATGGGGCGTCAGAAGCTGCTCCGGTAGGTTGGATGAGGGTGCGAGGAAGCGGATCTGAGGCCGTAGACTTGTGAGTTGGCAAAGCGGCCCCGGTAGGGTTGAGAATGGTATAGGCGAAGCTACTCCGGTAGGGTTGAGGAAGGTGTCAGCGAAGCGGCTCCGGTAGGGTTGAGGAAGGTGTCGGCGAAGAGGATCAGAGGCCATCGACGGGGGCGTTGGTGGGGCTGCTCCGGGGGGTGTGGACGAAGCGTCTCCGGTGGGGAGTACGAATGAGCCGCTGCAGATGCGCGGCGGTTGACGAGAGTACCGGCAAAGCAGATCTAGGGTAGATGCGGCCGCAGAAGCAGGTCCGGCGAGGTGGACGCCGCTGGCAGTGAATGGGCTATGGTACGCCGGTGGATGAGCAGTCTAGGGTTTCGAGAGGGGAGGGGAGAAAGGGCGATGAAGTACAGACGACATGATGTAAGATGCTCTGGTGCTGTGGAGTTAGTCATTTTTCCGGGAGGGGGAGAGGAAATGGGGGTGCCGTGTAGTGGGGGAACCGGAAGTTACCAAAGCAGCTCTGACCTATCATGTAGATGAGGGCGGTATTGTAACTGTTGGTCTCCATGCACCAAGGACAAAAGGAGGATTTTGCATGCTAAAGACTAAGGTGGCGGAAATTTGAAAGTGCAACTATCCCTAGGTGGTTTTGGTAATTTATAACAACATATAGCTCATTGAGCTAATGATATTTCAAGATGTTTATTTCAGGAAAGCTCAATGATTGGCATGGCATGGATGTGAAAGTGGAACCCTCAAAATGCTAAGGACAAAGAATTGGCTCAAGCTCAAAAGTTCAAGACTCTTCATTTTATATTTTAGTGATCCAAGATCACATTGAGTCTTTAGGAAAAGCCAATACTATCAAGGAGGGATGAGGTGTTGCTTAATGAGCCTCTTGCTTTTATGTGCTTGGTGATATGCTCCAAAATCCTCAACCACTTTTCCATAGCCACAAATGACCTAAACCCTAAGCCAAACTCGGTCATACCGATTCTGTCAATCCGGCGCCACCGAGTTTCACTTGTCATTTGCCACTGCCAAACCCTAGCAATTCGGTCCTACCGATAAGGATCTCGGTCTCACCGAGATAGGGATTGCAAACTCTCTGTTTCCCTTTCGTAACTTTTTCGGTCTCACCGAAAGAGCGAATCGGTCCCACCGAGAATGCAATGTAAACTCTCTGTTTCCTTCTTGTAACTTTTCGGTCTCACCGAAAGAGCGAGTCGGTCCACCGAGTTTGCCTGACCAACTCTCTGGTTAGCTTAATTGGCCCAAAACTCGGGTCTTCACCGAGTTTGTGCAATCGGTCTCACCGAGATTACGTTATGCCCAAACCCTAACCGAATCGGTCCTACCGAGTTGCATGTCAGTCCCACCGAAATTCCTAACGGTCACTAGGTTTGCTATTTCGGTCCGACCGAGTTTTCTGATTCGGTCCCACCGAGATTGGTAAATTGTGTGTAACGGTTGGATTTTGTGTGGAGGCTATAAATACCCCTCCACCTCCTCTTCACTCGTGGAGAGAGCCATCAGAACACATACACCATTCCAACTCATATGTTCTGAGAGAGAACCACCTACTCATGTGTTGAGACCAAGATATTCCATTCCTACCATATGAATCTTGATCTCTAGCCTTCCCCAAGTTGCTTTCCACTCAAATCTTCTTTCCACCAGATCCAAATCCTATGAGAGAGAGTTGAGTGTTGGGGAGACTATCATTTGAAGCACAAGAGCAAGGAGTTCATCATCAACACACCATTTGTTACTTCTTGGAGAGTGGTGTCTCCTAGATTGGCTAGGTGTCACTTGGGAGCCTCCGACAAGATTGTGGAGTTGAACCAAGGAGTTTGTAAGGGCAAGGAGATCGCCTACTTCGTAAGATCTACCGCTAGTGAGGCAAGTCCTTCGTGGGCGATGGCCATGGTGGGATAGACAAGGTTGCTTCTTCGTGGACCCTTCGTGGGTGGAGCCCTCCGTGGACTCGCGCAACCGTTACCCTTCGTGGGTTGAAGTCTCCATCAACATGGATGTAGGATAGCACCACCTATCGAACCACGGGAAAAACATCCGTGTCTCCAATTGCGTTTGAATTCTCCAAACCCTTCCCTTTACATTCTTGCAAGTTGCATGCTTTACTTTCCGCTGCCAATATACTCTTTGCATGCTTGCTTGAATTGTGTGATGATTGCTTGACTTGTCCTAAATAGCTAAAATCTGCCAAGAACTAAAATTGGGAAAAGGTTAAGTTTTTATTTGGTCAAGTAGTCTAATCACCCCCCCTCTAGACATACTTTCGATCCTACAAGTGGTATCAGAGCTTTGGTCTCCATTTGCTTTGATCTCCATAGCTTTTGGTGGTCATAGCCTTGTGCTTTTTTTTTTTTTTTTTTCCAACCCCGCTAAACAAAAACCAAAAAAAAAACTCCCCCCCCCCGTAAAGGCGGGTGGCGGGGAGGCGCGGCAGTATGGCGGGGGGGGGGGGGCCGGGCCCTTTGCTGGTCATAGCCTGTTTCACAACCTAGGAGAGTATGGCGTCCTAGCGAGGGAAATTATCACCGTAGAGGTCCTTACTTTGATGGTACTAATTTTGCTAGTTGGAAGCATAAAATGAAAATGCATATTCTTGGACATAACCCCGCTGTATGGGCTATTGTGTGTATTGGCTTGCAAGGTGAATTCTTTGATGGGAGAGAATCGAACCGAGAAGCTACCGCGGAAGAGTTGAAGATGCTGCAATACAATGCTCAAGCTTGTGATATCCTCTTCAACGGATTGTGCCCCAAAGAATTCAACAAAATTAGCCGTCTTGAGAATGCAAAGGAAATTTGGGATACTTTGATTGATATGCACGAAGGTACCGACTCCATCAAGGAATCCAAGTTGGATGTGCTTCAAAGTCAGTTTGACAAGTTCAAAATGAAGGATGGTGAAGGTGTCGCTGAAATATACTCTAGGCTTGCTCTTATCACAAATGAGATCGCTGGCTTAGGAAGTGAAGAGATGACCAAAAAATTCATCATCAAGAAGATCCTAAGAGCTTTGGACAGAAAATATGATACCGTATGCACATTGATCCAAATGATGCCCAATTACAAAGATCTCAAGCCAACGGAAGTCATTGGAAGAATTGTTGCTCATGAGATGTCACTCAAGGATAAGGAGGATCTCCATAAAAAATCAAGTGGTGCTTACAAAGCCTCATGTGAAGCTCCCACATCATCAAGTGAGAAACAAACCTTCAATGAAGAATTGAGCCTAACGGTGAAGAACTTCAACAAGTTATACAAGAGTAGAAGCAAAGAGAGAAATTCCAAGTCAAGGTCCTACAATGAAAAAAGATCTTCTAGTCGAGAGCGAAATTGCTACAATTGTGGAAGACCCGAACACTATTCCAATGAGTGTACGACACCCTACAAAAGAAGAGAAGATTCTCCAAAAAGAAGAAGTAGAAGATAAGAATCACCATCAAGAGAGAGAAGGAGTAGAGATGATCGTTATGAATGAAGAACATCCCGGAGAAGCAAAGATTTGGAAAGGAAGGACAAGTCATCAAGGGGCTACACAAAACGAAGACATAAAGCTCATGTTGGTGAATGGGTATCCGGCTCCGACTCCGACAACCACTCCGAGAGAAGCTATTACTCCAACTCCGAATATACTCAATATGAAGGTGTTGCCGGTCTAGCACTTGTGTCAACCAACTCCTACGACATATTTGATTCACCAAATGAAGGACTTGGAAGATGCTTCATGGATAAAGGCTCAAAGGTATCACACCCCGAGTATGTTGATTTCAATAGTGATGAAGATGACTTGTTTGGTGATGATGATTTACTTGTTGACAACTCTAGTGATGAATACTATGATGAAATGTCAATTAATCATGCTAATCAAGATAAAACGAATGACAATGATAAGGAGAAGATTGAGTTTCTAACTAAAGAACTAAACACTCGTTAGCTCATGAATCTATCTTAGGAGATCATCGAGAACTTTTAAGGACTCATGAGAAATTATGTTTTGAAAAGCTCAACCTTGAGCAAGAGCATGAGTTCTTAAAGGCAATCAATGATGATCTTCGCAAGAAAAGTTCTTCTTACATTGCCAAGCGTTTACTCTTATCCACTTACATGCCTCAAGTCAAGTCTAGTAACAAGAACAAGAAAGATTCTTCCTCTAGTAGTGACAATATTCATGATAAATCCAATGTTGTTGCTTCTAGTAGTTCTCTTGATTCCACTAATGATTCTCTTAGCCAAGTTATACTTGAGCAAGAAAATAGCTTATTGAAGGGAATTATAGAGAAAGGTGTCTACAAGAGCCTTGCCGGGAGTAAGCAATTCTAGGAAATTGTACGCAAGCAAGGAAGGCACCGGAAGAACCAAGGTGTTGGTTTTGAACGAAAGTTCAATGCCAATGGAGTTGAGTGGGAAGAAGATCAATACCCCAAGACGAAGTTTGTTCCTCAACAAGAGAAGTATGATCCTACTTCCTTCAAAGGGACACAAGCTCAAATTGATCTTCCACAACAAGACCACAAGCAAAAAGGCAAGGATAAGCTTCAAGAGGAAATTGATGCATTTGAAGTAGCACCCAAGGCCTTGGTCAAGTGGGTTCCCAAGACTACATCAAGTTCTACTTCATCAAGTACGACTACAACTCCAAGGATTCCCATCAAGATGTTGTGGATCTCGAAGAAGACGAACTAGAGAGTTCTTGAGGGTGACTCCGCCAACATACTTCACTCTTATCATTTTGGCAAGAACAAGTGCAATCAACTTCCACTTCTTGCACTAGTTCAAGGTCACAAACCCTCTTATTGGTAAGACAAGGGACAAGGTAACCTAATGCTTTCATAGACATCATCTTGTGTGTGCATCACTCTATGTCTATGGATATCCTTGTTTGTTCCTTGTGGGACTAACCCGTGTAGGTATTGAAAGTGCAACTCACTCCAAAGGATTGCTCCAAATGATCTACATCAACATTGAGCATCCACATCTTCAACATCTACATGAAGTCATCATCGACAAAACCCAAGGTTAGTTCATCCCTCTTAGGGGGGATCTCACATCTAGGGGGAGCTTTACTCTAAAATTGAGCTAAAGCAACTCTAATGGTGTGAACACAACAACGCTTTATGTAAAAATGCTAACCCCATTTGTGCTTAAACGATGAGTATGACCTATGATCAAATGTTGTCATTTGACTCCTAACTCAATATACTCATATATAGATGACCTAGTCATCGTCAATTGCTTGATAGATGCTAGAATTGGTTGTGTATGCTTTGCCACATATTTCATTTGCCATTTTATTGCGTGAGCATGTTGATTGCATAATTTACTCATTCAAGGACATTCACTTGTTGTTTTGATTGTTTTGTTCCTTTTTCTTTTTCCAAGTGGATGGACAAGAATGCCTAAGAACCTTCTCTAGATATCTATGCTTTTCTCATCTCAAACTCTATTCATGCTACATCACAAAGTTTGATCAAGTCAGATTCGAACCACTCTGTGTGAGGAGCACTCGGAGTGTGACGCCCCAAGACTGGAGCTTCAAATGCCCTCCAGGGTTTCCGAGATTCGTTGTGTGAGTTGTTTTTGCTTGTTGCATTCATCTTTGCATCTTTTGCATTGCATCACGTCTTCATACCATCTTTTTCTCAAAGCTAACTAAAACTCTCTTAAATAAACTGTATGGATCTTTGGTCCATTTAAATCGAGGGAAATGCACATGGTGTTTTTCTCTTTATAACATATATCCTCCCGATATTTTTAGGGAGCTATAAAATAATATTCCATTTATTTGGAACTAATCACCAACCCACTTGCATTTTATAGTTCCCTTCGTTTCCGAATACTCACATCCTTGCTCTATTCTCCTTTTGGCCCCAATCCTTCTTGTGGAGCCTTGCTTTATATCAAAGAGGTCACTTGCCAACTTTCAGCTTTTTTTGAATTTATTAGACCCCCCAAATAAATCCTTTGGCCTCTCTTTTCTTCTCTGTAAGGGAGAGGAAAACCTTTTTTTTCCTTTAACCGGATGACCAGGCCTCTGGCCGTTACCCTCTCTGATGGGCCGGCCTCCCTGGCCCAAGGAGTCCCGCAGCCCCACTGCAAACCCTAGGCCTCCTGCTCGATCCCCTGGGCCCGTCCTCCTCGTTTCCTCGCGCCGCCAGGGAACCGCTAGCCCGATCCCCACTCCCACGATCCCATCGCTCTCCCTCCGCCGCCAGGAGACCCACGCTCGACCATTCCTCTCGCCTGATCCCGCTCGTCCCCATCTCCCTCTCGACCCCCTCGTCCACTTCTCGCTAGTGCCGTCTCCGGCCTCGCCCGACCTCCTTCCCCCCTCGACCTCTCGATCCGCCGCCATCCTCCATGCACGAGGACGTCGTCGACAACGGCGTCGCCATCAACGTCACGCGCCTGCAGCGCTCGGCTTCCTGCCCGAGTCCAGGCCGCCGCCGCGCCTCCGCCCTTGCCATGGGCACCGCGTGTTCATCCCCGCCACTTTGCACTCACCTTGGCCGCGCCTCCCTCTGCTGCTGCCCATGGCCCGACGCTCGAGCGCCTCCTGCCACGAGCTCCACCAGGACCACGTCGCCTCCCCGCCTCCAAGTTCGCTGCCGCCAAGCGCCGCCTTCTCCATGCCTGCCGCCGCCAGCAGGGCCCTGTTCCCATCTTTGGCGCCTCAAGACCCATGCCGGAGCCCTCTGCTCGAGCAGGAGCTTCGCCTCCTTGCTTCGCGCCAAGGCCGATGCCGACCACTTCACCTTCATCTCCTGCTGCCGGCGCACCGTCGGAACTCCACCTCGCCCTGTTCTTCATGTTGTCTGTCGGCCCTCCGTTTCTTCCTCGTGGTGAACACATTGGGCCATGGATGTTTTGAGTTGTTTGTCTCATGCACACGTCCTGTTTTCCTCCAAATCCACCGAAGGCCACCATGCAAAATAACCAAGCACCCATGGACGCAAGTACCAACCGCCGCATTCCGTTTCATATTTGTCAAGGCCGAGAGGATGCCAAGTACCACGACGTCGATGCCCCTCAAGTTTGACTACATGTAACAGCAAGTACCACTACGGCCGGAGACCTCGGACCTGTCAAGTAGCCCTACACTCGAACGGGTGGAGGAACTTGTCACATCATCGAGCGTAATACACCTTGGCGTATCCGTATGTAGGGGTACTTGACAGGTCCGAGGTCTCCGGCCGTAGTGGTACTTGTTGTTACATGTATTCGAACTTGAGGGGCATCGACGCCGTGGTACTTGGCATCCTCTCGGCCTTGACAAATATGAAACAGAATGCGGCGGTTGGTACTTGCATTCATGGGTGCTTGGTTATTTTGCATGGTGGCCTTCGGTGGATTTGGAGGAAAACACGACGTGTGCATGAGACAAACAACTCAAAACATCCATGGCCCAATGTGTTCACCACGAGGAAGAAACGGAGGGCCGACAGACAACATGAAGAACGGGGCGAGGTGGAGGTCCGGCGGTGCGCTGGCAGCAGGAGACGAAGGCGAAGCGGCCGGCGTCAGCCTTGGCGCGAAGCAAGGAGGCGAAGCTCTTGCTCGAGCAGAGGGCTCCGGCATGGGTCTTGAGGCGCCGGAGATGGGAACAGGGCCCTGCTGGCGGCGGCAGGCATGGCCAAGGCGGTGCTTGGCGGCAGCGAACTTGGAGGCGGGGTGGCGACGTGGTCCTGGTGGAGCTCGCGGCAGGAGGCGCTCGAGTGTCGGGCCATGGGCAGCAGCAGAGGGAGGCGCGGCCAAGGTGAGTGCAAAGTGGCAGGGATGAACACGCGGTGCCCATGGCAAGGGCGGAGGTGCGGCGGCGGCCTGGACTCGGGCAGGAAGCCGAGCGCTGCAGGCGCGTGACGTTGATGGCGACGCCGTTGTCGACGACGTCCTCGCGCATGGAGGATGGCGGCGGATCGAGAGGTCGAGGGGAGAGGGAGGTCGGGCGAGGCCGGAGACGGCACTAGCGAGAAGTGGACGAGGGGGTCGAGAGGGAGATGGGGACGAGCGGGATCAGGCAAGAGGAGGGGTCGAGCGTGGGTCTCCTGGCGGCGGAGGGAGAGCGATGGGATCGTGGGAGTGGGGATCGGGCTAGCGGTTCCCTGGCGGCGCGAGGAAACGAGGAGGACGGGCCCAGGGGATCGAGCAGGAGGCCTAGGGTTTGCAGTGGGGCTGCGGGACTCCTTGGGCCAGGGAGGCCGGCCCATCAGAGAGGGTAACGGCCAGAGGCCTGGTCATCCGGTTAAAGGAAAAAAAGGTTTTCCTCTCCCTTACAGAGAAGAAAAGAGAGGCCAAAGGATTTATTTGGGGGGTCTAATAAATTCAAAAAAGCTGAAAGTTGGCAAGTGACCTCTTTGATATAAAGCAAGGCTCCACAAGAAGGATTGGGGCCAAAAGGAAAATAGAGCAAGGATGTGAGTGTTTGGAAACGAAGGGAACTATAAAATGCAAGTGGGTTGGTGATTAGTTCCAAATAAATGGAATATTATTTTATATGTCCCTAAATATTGGGAGGATATATGTTACAAAGAGAAAAACACCATGTGCATTTCCCTCGATTTAAATGGACCGAAGATCCATACGGTTTATTTAAGAGAGTTTTAGTTAGCTTTGAGAAAAAGATGGTATGAAGACATGATGCAATGCAAAAGATGCAAAGATGAATGCAACAAGCAAAAACAACTCACACAATGAATCTCGGAAACCCTGGAAGGCATCTGAAGCTCCGGTCTTGGGGCGTCACACGGAGTCCCTGATTCGTCATAGACTTAAAAATCCAAAACTTCTTTGTGCGTTTCGGTCTGACCGATTCATCCATTTTGGTCATACCGAGATCACTAAGTCGATCTAGGTTTTCAATCTCGGTGCAACCGATTTGAACTTTTCGGTCACACTGAGTTTCAGTAACTGCTTGCAGCTATGAATCTCGGTTCCACCGAGTTGTTCCACTTGGTCACACCGACAGAGTTAGGCTATATATATCCGTGGCCCAAAATTTGGAAAATTTTCCAAATCCCTTCGCCCGCGCTCAGCCTGCTCTGCCTCCTTGGGTCTCCGGATTGTCCTCCTCATCGCTAGCTGCCTCCCGCCGCTGGTCTCTGCCACCGTTAACGGGAATCATCTCCGCCATTGCCGCCATAGCAGGTCCATCACCGCACTAGGGTATGGACTTGATCCTTGTGCTATTCCCCTCCGATTCTTAGCACATTGTTTTGCCATGTATCTTGCCACGATTGAGACCACTCTATCCAGCGAAATCACTCCGTAGTTTAGTCATGGATTGAAAAATTAGGGTTAGGTTTCCGCCGAAATCATCTCGGACCGACCAAGTTGTTGAAATCGGTTCCACCGATTTGGCTAAGGCCATTGCACATGTGATTCTCGGTCTGATCGAGAATTGCAAATCAGTGTGACCGAGTTCAATACTTTGTGAAACCCTAGCAGTCTCGGTGCCACCGAACTATGACTCGGTCTAACCGAGTTCACTAGTTTAGGTTCCAAAAGCTGCTTCGGTATCATCGAGTTTTCAAATCGGTAGATCCGAAATGCTTTCTGTGGAAAACTAAAACTAAGTTTTCAACTCATTCTTTTGCAAAAACCTCTGTACTTTGTGATACTTATCAAATCTACCTCATCTATAATCTATTCACAGGGTCTGCTGTTAGTGTTTGCATCATGTCAGATCAGAGTGATAGTCAGAACAAGTCTGCGGAGCAAGCGAACATGAGTGAGGGCACTAGTCCCTCTAGCAGCTTTGATGAGGGAAGCAGGAGTACACCCAGCAACTTGCCTAAGGCAGCCAGCATGACCAGAAAGAAGAAAACCTCAGATTCTAAGGATGAGGACTATGTGGCTGTTGAGGAAGAGGCCACCTCAAAGAGGAAAGTCCTGAAAAAGGAATATGGCACAACTGCTGCCACTAAGCCAGGAATGAAGCAAAAGGTTCCTGCCAAGAGAGCTCCCATGTCAAAAGCCAGAACATCCACTCAAGAGACTTTGGGATCTGCACCCAAAGAGCAGGTTGTGGCAGAAAAGAAAAGGAAGGAAAGGGTCAAGAAGACCACTGCTAGAGTGCTTGGCAGATCTTCTATAATGAAAGATTCTGAAGAAGAGGAAGAGGAAGAGGATGCAGCACCAGCACCCAAAGCTCAAAAGCTTATGGGAGATGCTATAAGGGCAGGGGCTATTCCATCTAAGCCTAAGACTGCTCCTAAGACTGCTGCTCCAGCTCCAAAGCTAAAACCCAAGAGGAGCACCAGGCACATCCCTGCTAAGGAGAAGAACAAGGCCCCAGTGCCTCAAGCTGCTGAAGAAAAAGATGATTCTGTCGTTTTAAGAAAGTTGAAGCCCAAAATTCCAGATCACAATGATGCTCACCCAGTTGTAGAGAACATGAAAATCGGGAAGGATTCGGGTTTAAGGCTATGGAGAGAGTCTGATCCATATGCCACCAAGAGAAGGACTGCTATGGACTACAGGTTCCATACAAAGGAACAACAGGACTTCTATGAGACTATCTTACTTGACAAGAAGCCCATAGTGTGTGACATGAGATGGGTTGATTGGAAATTCATTGAGGAAAATGAGGATCACTTCCCTGGTGTGTATGACAGCTTCAAGGCATGTGTAGTCGATGAGTTTGTGGCTCAGAAGCTCACAAAGTGGAATGATGAGCTCATTATGTAGTTCTACTCCACGGCTCATTTCTACCCAGATGGAAGGATTGTCTGGATGTCTGATGGTACGAGGTACCAGTCAACGGTTGAAGAATGGGAAAAATTGATGAATGGTCCTGAGGATAGTGAAGATGACTTGGATGTCTATGCCAAGAAGAAGAAGGATCACAACACCATGGCACATATGTACAAAGAGATCCCAGATGCTGCTCTTGAGACACACAAGTTTGGATCAGTACATTACCTTCTGTCAGGTTTGCCAACGATCAACTGGATCCTCAGGCACACTCTTCTGCCAAAGTCAGGTGATCACAAGATGATCAGAGGCCATGCAATTAACTTGCTTCACATATTTTATGTGCCTCAAAAGTTCAAAGTCATGAGCCTAATTGTGGAAACCATTAAGAGAACAGCTGCAGATCAGAAGAGGAGTTGTGGGTATACCCCATAGATCCAGGAGCTAATCAACTCCAAAATGGGCACTGGCACATATCTCCTGGACAAGGAACACATGCCCATCTAGCTAGACTTTGAGGAGAACATTGTGGTGATGGATGAAAATGAACCATCTTCTGTGCACGCACAAGCCAAGAGGGAGAAGGCAAGGGCTGAAAAGGCTGCAAGGATGCCAACCACTGATGAGGCATCTCAGTATCTTCTGAAGAGCAAGCAAGATCAGCTTGGCTACTTGATTGCCTCCACTCCGAGGATTGAGAAGGGATTGGATACCCTGACTCAAAATCAGGAGAGCTTGGAGAGGATCATGGAGCAGAAGTTCTATGACTTAGATGTGAAGGTCATTGAGATCCAGTCCGTTGTTGAGCAACTTCAAGATGAAGTGCAAGAGAAGAAGGGCAAGTCTACCACAGATGCTTTTGCTAGAGTGCCCAGAGGACAGAGATCTGCTGCAATGCCTGTTACAGACACCAGAGCAACTTCATCTGCACCAGCTACAACTTCAGTGCCACCGGCTCTAGCAACCACTCCACCAGCTCCATCTACATCAACTGATGCCTTCGTCCTTGGCGTGTTATCTACACCACCACCTGAAGACCAAGCCTGAGAGTCGATCTAGCACTATGCATTTTTATGAACTTTTGGTAACTTGTTACCAAAGGGGGAGAAAATGTATAGATCATAGGCTTCGAGAGAGAGTTTTGCTTTTTATTCTCTCTTTTTGTTTGGTGGTTGAACTTTGTTTATTTGCTTGTTTGCGATACTTTATGCTTTTGTGTGATACTTGGATGATCATGTGTTTGATCATATGCTACCTTAATGCTTGTTGGATGACTTTATCCTTTTATATCCCCATATATGATCATTCACTTTGCTTGGTGATGAGTGCATGTATTTCATTATTATCATTTTGAGCGCTCCACCAAGATGTATGTGACGTGGAAGAGTAACCTATGTTCCTAACTCATTGTGCATTTGCAGTCCAAAGCAAATCTTAAACTATGCACAAATTTAGGGGGAGCTCTTGCTTTTCACATACTTCTCAAAGCGACAATGTTTTTCACTCTTATTATCATTTGTCGAAGCTTTGATCTATATATTGTCATCAATTACCAAAAAGGGGGAGATTGAAAGTGCAACTATCCCTAGGTGGTTTTGGTAATTCCTACCAACATATAGCTCATTGAGCTAATGCTATTTCAAGATTAATATCTCAGGAAAGCTCAATGATTGGCATGGCATGGATGAGAAAAGTGGACCCCTCAAAATGCTAAGGGCAAAGGATTGGCTCAAGCACCAAGCTCAAGACTCTACATTTTCTATTTTAGTGATCCAAGATCACATTGAGTCTATAGGAAAAGCCAATACTATCAAGAAGGGATGAGGTGTTGCTTAATGAGGCTCTTGCTCAAAATGCTTAGTGATATGCTCCAAAACCCTCAACTACTTCCTCACATCCACATATGACCTAAACCAAAAGTCAAATTCGGCCCCACCAATTCTTTCTATCCGGCGCCACCGAGTTCAAATGTCATAGCCACTGCCACAAACCCTAGGCTAATCGGTCTCACCGAAAGGGATCTCGGTCTCACCGAGATGGGATTGTAATCTCTCTGTTTCCTTTCGTAACATTTTGGTCTCACTGAAATGAGCGATCGGTCCCACCGAGATTGCAATGTAAACTCTCTCTTTCCCCTTCGTAACATTTCGGTCTCACCAAAATGAGCGATCGGTCCCACCGAGTTTACCTGACCAACTCTCTAGTTAGCTTATTACCAAAATCGGTCTCACCAAGTTTGTGTAATCGGTCTCACCGAGTTTACTTTATGCCCTAACCCTAACCATATCGGTCCTACCGAGTTGCATGTCGGTCCCACCGAAAACCCTAACGGTCACTAGCTTTGCTTAATCGGTCCGACCGAGTTTAACAATTCGGTCCCACAAAGATTGGCAAGTTGTGTGTAACTGTTAGAATCTGTGTGGAGGCTATATATACCCCTCCACCACCTCTTCATTCATGGAGAGAGCCATCAGAACAAACCTACACTTCCAACTTACTTTTTCTGAGAAAGAACCACCTACACTTGTGTTGAGGCCAAGATATTCCATTCCTATCATATGAATCTTGATCTCTAGCCTTCCCCAAGTTGCTTTCCACTCAAATCCTCTTTCCACCAAATTCATATCCTGTGAGAGAGAGCTGAGTGTTGGGGAGACTATCATTTGAAGCACAAGAGCAAGGAGTTCATCATCAACACACCATTTGTTACTTCATGGAGAGTGGTGTCTCCTAGATTGGCTAGGTGTCACTTGGGAGCCTCCGACAAGATTGTGGAGTTGAACCAAGGAGTTTGTAAGGGCAAGGAGATCGCCTACTTCGTGAAGATCTACCGCTAGTGAGGCAAGTCCTTCGTGGGCGACGACCATGGTGGGATAGACAAGGTTGCTTCTTCGTGGACCCTTCGTGGGTGGAGCCCTCCGTGGACTCGCGCAACTGTTACCCTTCGTGGGTTGAAGTCTCCATCAACGTGGATGTACGATAGCACCAGCTATCGGAACCACGACTGAGGGAGTCCTGGATTAGGGGGTCTCCGGTCAGCCGGACTATATCCTGTGGCCGGACTGTTGGACTATGAAGATACAAGATTGAAGACTTCGTCCCGTGTCCGGATGGGACTCTCCTTGGCGTGGAAGGCAAGCTAGGCAATACGGATATGTAGATCTCCTCCCTTGTAACCGACCTTGTGTAACCCTAGCCCCCTCCGTTGTCTATATAAAACGGAGGGTTTAGTCCATAGACAACATACAATCATACCATAGGCTAGCTTCTAGGGTTTAGCCTCTACGATCTCGTGGTAGATCAACTCTTGTCATACTCATATCATCAAGAACAATCAAGCAGGACGTAGGGTATTACCTCCATCAAGAGGGCCCAAACCCGGGTAAACATTGTGTCCCCTGCTTCCTGTTACCATCCGCCTTATACGCACAGTTCGGGACCCCCTACCCGAGATCCACCGGTTTTGACACCGACATTGGTGCTTTCATTGAGAGTTCCACCGTGTCGTCACCATAAGGCTTGATGGCTCCTTCGATCATCGGTAGCGATGTGGTCCAGGGTGAGGTTTTCCTCCCCGGACACATCTTTGTATTCGGCGGCTCCGCACTGCGGGCCAATTCACTTGGCCATCTGGAGTAGATCGAGAGCTATGCCCCTAGCCATCAGGTCAGATTCGAAAACTTAAACTACACTGCCGACGTCCGAGGAGACTTGATCTTCGACGGATTCGAGCCTGTGTCAGGTGCGCTGCACAATCACGACGAGCACAACGTAACTCTAATGTCGGAAAGTGTTCGGGAGATCGCATCTGCATCTACTCCAGCCATCAATCCGGAGCAAATCGCGCCATCCGAGAGCTGTGGGATAGACCCCGCCATGGAGACCGCACTCTTAGTGGCGATGGAGCCGGATACTGACTTCACCCCTTACGAGAGCCGTGTTGCCGAACCACTAGATTCACCTCCGGCCACGGACTCCGAGCCGCTTACATCCGTGCCCATCGAATCCGACTGGGCGCCGGTCATGGAGTTCACCTCCGCGGATATCTTTCAGCACTCGCCCTTCGGCTATGTGCTAAATTCATTGAGGTCCCTCTCCCTGCCAGGAGAACCTTGGCCAAACTATGTCCGGCTAGAATGGGATGCGAACGACGAAGAAATTCGCTGCCCACCCACCACCCACTTAGTAGCCACTGTCGACGATTTAACCGACATGCTCAACTTCGACTCCGAAGACATCGACGGTATGGACGACGATGCAGGAGACGAGCAGGAACCACCGCCCACAGGGCGCTGTACCACCACATCATCATACAACATATATATGGTGGACACCCCTAAATAAGGAAACGGTGACGAGACAGCGGAGGATGACCCCTCCAAGAAGCAACCCAAGCGCCAACGTCAGCGACGGCGCTCTAAGTCCCGCCACATCAAAAGTAGTGATCCCGCATAGGAGATAATAACACTCCGGATAGTGCCGAAGATAATCACAATCCCCTCCAGCATGATGTAGAGCCGGAGGATGAACAAGCCAGCCCTCTAGAGCAGGCAGCAGATGGAAAACCGGAGGAGGACAATTACATGCCTCTCTCTGAAGACGAGGCGAGCCTCGGCGACAAAGAATTTATCGTGCCTGAGGACCCTGTTGAGCAAGAGCACTTCAAGCGCCGGCTTATGGCCATGTCAAATAGCCTGAAGAAAAAGCAACAACAGCTTCAAACTGATCAAGTCTTGCTAGCAGACAGATGGGCCGAAGTCCTTGCGGCTGAGGAGTACGAACTCGAGCGCCCCTCCAAGAGTTACCCAAAACGCAGGTTGCTACCTCACCTCGAGGAGGAAGCATTGAAACCTCATTCACCAATGTACGATGCGGCTGACCGGCCACTACGTCGCTGAGCCGGAGAGGCGTTTCAGCCTGCACCCCGCCGCCACTCAATCAAAAATACTAAGGCCCAGGGCAACACAGGGGACCTGCGAGACGTATTGGACAGTAAGGCAAAAATCGCAAGGTCAATATACGGGTCACGGGCACGCGCGCCAACACGGGACGATAATCGTCGCGTCAGATACACCAAGAGTAAATCGGGCCGGGCTGAATACAGCAGACAAGACTCATACGAACTGCGCCGGGATATAGCCCTGCACAGAGGTGCTGCACACCCCCTATGTTTCACTAATAAAGTTATGAATCATGAATTTCCGGAGGGTTTCAAACCCGTAAATATTGAATCATACGATGGCACAACAGATCCCGCTGTATGGATTGAGGATTTCCTCCTTCACATCCACATGGCTCGCGGCGATGATCTACATGCCATCAAGTACCTCCCACTAAAACTCAAAGGACCAGCTCGGCATTGGCTGAACAGGTTGCCAGCAGACTCCGTAGGCAGTTGGGAGGATCTGGAAGACGCATTCCTGGACAACTTCCAGGGCACTTATGTGCGGCCACCGGATGCTGACAACTTGAGCCATATAACCCAGCAGCCAGGGGAATCGGCCAGACAATTATGGACACGTTTCCTGACTAAGAGAAACCAAATTGTCGACTCTCCGGACGCAGAGGCCCTAGCGGCATTCAAGCATAACATCTGTGACAAATGGATGGCTCGCCACCTTGGCCAGGAGAAGCCGAAATCTATGGCAACCCTCACAACAATCATGACCCTCTTTTGCGCGGGTGAGGATAGCTGGCTGGCTCGCAGCAACAACACATCGAGGAATCCGGGCACTTCGGATACCAAAGATGCCAACGGTAGGCAACATCGTAATAGACCAAGGCGCCGCAATAACGGCGATAACATAGAAGATATGGCAGCCAATGCCGGATTCAGAGGCTCTAGATCTAGTCAGCGGAAAAAAGCCATTTAAAAGAAGTACTCCAGCTTTGTCCAGTTTGGATGGCATACTGGATCGCTCGTGTCAAATCCACGGCACCCCTGACAAGCCAGCCAATCACACCAACAGAGAATGCTGGGTGTTCAAGCATGCCGACAAGTTAAACGCCAAAAACTAGGACAAGGGGATGCATAGTGATGACGAGGAGGAGCCTCGGCCGCCGAACGCAGGTGGACAGAAGGGGTTCCCCCCACAAGTGAAGACGGTGAACATGATATACGCAACCCACATTCCCAAGAGGGAGCGGAATCATGCACTACGGGACGTCCATTCAATGGAGCCCGTCGCCCCAAAGTTCAACCCATGGTCTGCTTGCCCGATCACCTTTGATCGCAGGGACCACCCCACTAGCATCCGTCATGGCGGATCCGCCGCACTGGTCCTAGACCCCATCATCGTCGGATTTCACCTCACTCGAGTCCTTGTGGACGGCGGCAGCAGCCTGAACCTGCTCTACCAGGATACAATGCGAAAAATGGGTATCGATCCCTCGAGGATCAAACCCAGCAAAACCACCTTTAAAGGCATCATCCCAGGTGTAGAGGCCCATTGCATAGGCTCAATCACAATGGAAGTGGTCTTCGGATCACCGGACAACTTCCTAAGCGAGGAGTTAATATTCGATATCGTCCCGTTTCGCAGTGGCTATCACGCACTGCTCGGACGAACATCATTCACAAAATTTAATGCAGTGCCGCATTACGCATACCTCAAGCTCAAGATGCCAAGACCTAGGGGGTCATAACGGTGAATGGAAACACAAAACGCTCGCTCCGCACGGAAGAGCACACTACGACCCTTGTAGTAGAAGCACAAAGCAGCCTTTTAAGGCAGACCACTAAGTCGGCGTCACAGCCCCTGGACACCTTCAAGTGAGTCCGGAACAAGCTGCAACAGGATCGCCTGGCACGTTCAGAGCTCACCTAGCAATTCGGCCCCCGTCCCAGTCCCAGTCAAGCAACGAAATCCATGCCGCGCATACATAACTACACACTAAAAATACCATGGACATAGGTGGGGGCACGATCAGGGCACGTCCCGCAATGCGGCTTAACCTCCCTAGGGGCTGTATACCTTTATCATTTCTTTTCTCTTTCAGGGCCTAACCCTCTGGAAGCCCTTTCCAGCAGTACGATTGCCGGACACATTCCGGAAGCAACAACCAAGGCAGCAAGAAGCTAAGATGAACACGGGAACCCCCAGGTGGTATCTAATAATAATTGATATGCCCGTTTTTCACTATCTATGCGCAGCTTGCCCTGGGATAGGACATTTCGAATTGTCCTACTTTCTGCTTATTGCACTACTTGTACTAGTACGCCTTGAAGTATTATTTAAATAACAATGCATATCATTAGTCTATCATTGCATTATTTAAGCTCTCTGTTTCCTCTTCGTAACGTTTCGGTCCCACCGAAATGAGCGATCGGTCCCACCGAGTTTACCTGACCAACTCTCTGGTTAGCTTATTACCAAAATCAGTCTCACCAAGTTTGTGTAATCGGTCTCACGGAGATTACGTTATGCCCTAACCCTAACCATATCGGTCCTATCGAGTTGCATGTCGGTCCCACCGAAAACCCTAATGGTCACTAGCTTTGCTAAATCGGTCCGACCGAGTTTAACAATTCGGTCCCACCGAGATTGGCAAGTTGTGTGTAACAGTCAGAATTTGTGTGGAGGCTATATATACCCCTCCACCACCTCTTCATTCGTGGAGAGAGCCATCAGAACAAACCTACACTTCCAACTTACTTTTTCTGAACAAGAACCACCTACACTTGTGTTGAGGCCAAGATATTCCATTCCTACCATATGAATCTTGATCTCTAGCCTTCCCCAAGTTGCTTTCCACTCAAATCCTCTTTCCACCAAATTCATATCTTGTGAGAGAGAGCTGAGTGTTGGGGAGACTATCATTGGAAGCACAAGAGCAAGGAGTTCATCATCAACACACCATTTGTTACTTCTTGTAGAGTGGTGTCTCCCAGATTGGCTAGGTGTCACTTGGGAGGCTCCGACAAGATTGTGGAGTTGAACCAAGGAGTTTGTAAGGGCAAGGAGATCGCCTACTTCGTGAAGATCTACCGCTAGTGAGGCAAGTCCTTCGTGGGCGACGGCCATGGTGGGATAAACAAGGTTGCTTCTTCGTGGATCCTTCGTGGGTGGAGCCCTCCGTGGACTCGTGCAACCATTACCCTTCGTGGGTTGAAGTCTCCATCAACGTGGATGTACGATAGCACCACCTATCGGAACCACGACAAAAACATCCGTGTCTCCTATTGCGTTTGAATCCTCCAAACCCTTCCCTTTACATTCTTGCAAGTTGCATGCTTTACTTTCCGCTGCTCATATACTCTTTGCATGCTTGCTTGAATTGTGTTAAGATTGCTTGACTTGTCCAAAGTTGCTAAAACCTGCCAAGAACTAAAATTGGGAAATGGATAAATTTTTATTTAGTCAAGTAGTCTAATCAACCCCCTCTAGACATACTTTCGATCCTACAACTAGCTCGTTGAATCGTTGATGATTATGTTTCCTAACCATAGACATGAGTTGTCATTTGATTAACGGGATCACATCATTAGAGAATGATGTGATTGACTTGATCCATCCGTTAGCTTAGCACGATGATCGTTTACTTTGTTGCTATTGCTTTGTCCATAACTTATACATATTCCTCTGAGGTCATGCAACTCCCGAATACTGGAGGAACACTTTGTGTGCTACCAAACGTCACAACGTTACTGGGTGATTATAAAGGTGCTCTACAGCTGTCTCCGATGGTGTTTGTTGAGTTGGCATAGATCGAGATTAGGATTTGTCACTCCGATTGTCGGAGAGGTATCTCTAGGCCCTCTCGGTAATGCACATCAATATAAGCCTTGCAAGCAATGTGACTAGGGTGTTTTGGGCTTTGTCCTCACAAGGATTCTCTCTCAAAGGCTTCGGAGGTGGGTTGCTCTCAAACGACAATAGTCGTGCACTAATTCTAAGGAGCCACCAATTTATAGTGTAGGGTGTGGGCTATTTATAGCCAGGAGGTAACCCGACATGATATGTCCGAAATGACCCTAGGTCACTAAGGAACCGACACGTGCCCAACGGTCAGATTTTAAACACACGCGATAGCTTGACTTGGGCTACAAGCAAAGCTGCCTCATCCAACTCTAGATAAGATTTTCTCTCATTGTCTTCACTCGAAGACATAGGATTTGGGTTGAGCATCACATCAGTCTTCTGACTTTGTTCACTTGGACCCCACTTGACAGTTCGGTGGTTCCTATGACTCAAGAAATAAGAAAACGAAACTACGACAAAATATGTCTTCACACTCCATTGTATTCAAGTGAATGTCTTCACGAACCACCATTGTCTTTAATGTCTTCATGCATTTTAGGGGTCATCTCCGACGGGTAAACCGAATCAATGAGGGACTTCTACCTGTGTTCTCCTGTGAATCTCACAAACACATTAGTCCCTCAACCACGTTTGTCATCAATACTCCAAAACCAACTAGGGGTTGCACTAGATGCACTTACAATACCCCTTTTTTGTGATTGATGACAAACTAGTTGAATTTTTCAACGAGGATAAAAATATGTGAAAGTTAAAGTACGTGGTCATTGGCTTCATGAAGTTGAAAGGGCTCCCCCTGAAGATGTGCATATAAGTAATTTGCTTTGAATGCAAATGCACATTGCATGTTTTGCTTTGTGGAGATCTCCTTCTGTTCATGAAGTGATGTGGAGCATCCCAAGGTCATCCCCATGGACCTACCTACGTCTCCCACGACACCACTTGGACCAATGACAAGAGCACGAGCCATGGCTATCGAAGATAAGGTGAACTCGCTCCTCCCCGAACTAACACTTTCTATGAATGAGACATGGCTACTACCTCAAGTGGAAACCCTATGTGTGATCAGGTACTTGGAGGAAAGCCATGGATTAGCTACACCCAATGGACAAGACGACAAGGACACCAAGCTCAATGGACAAGAAGAAGTACGGCTCGAAACTCCCAGTCACCGGACGACCGGCGACCCTCGGATGTCCAACAAACTCCAGTCACCGTACGATCGGCCCCCTCCGGACTACCGGCGCTACCACACCTGAGCCTAAACGCCGAACTTCAGAAGACTACCGGACGACCGACACCTCAGATATCTGACGCCGACCGAACGTCCGACCCGAGCCCATCCGAGCCGAATCTACGGATGCCCGACAAGCACCGGATGTCCGGGCCCTCGTGAGCCTCTGGACCACCGATAACCACCGCACATCCGACGCCTGTGTGCTTATTTCGTGTTGGGCCGAAGCCCATGTACCCCCTTCGACCTCTAAGACTATATATAGACCTCCTCCTCCTCTTTTCTAGGTTTAGCGTTGTGATAGCTCATATTAGCACTACAAAAAAATACACTTCCGTGATGATACGTGTTTGTCACAGTAGGTCACTTTTTTTGTCATGCATGTACATCCATGACAAATTTATGACAGAATCAAGATAGTCATACCTGTGTTGTCGTAGAAGTGTTCCATGACATTACCAAAATTATCATCACGGAAGTGTCCACTTCCATGACAATAAATCGCGCGTCACAGAAGTGCTTTCGTCAAGGGTGACCGACACGTGGCATCCACCGTAACGGAACAGCGTTAAGCTATCGGGTCGGATTTTGGATCCGATAACCCGTTAACAGCCCCGACCAATGGGGATTTTCCACGTGTAAAATCACCATTTGCTAGAGGAAACACGTGTCGGCTCATCGTTGGGACAGATGTCATCCACTCACTGGACAGAAGGCGCCTATGATATGTCGACACGTGGCACGGCCCAACAGTGGCCCATTCCTGTGAAAAGGCCATCCCATTTGACTTGGTCAAAAGCTGGCGGGCCGGCCCATGGAAAGCCTGTTAACGGCCTGTTCGCATATAGCCCATTTACAACCCGCTAACCCAAGGCCCGTTACGCCCTATCCGAATTAGGCCCAGTAGCGTCATCTGGGCCGTCCAATATGATTCCAGCCCGTTTTCACTTCTGGCCCATGTATAGCCCATGACGTCTTTTGGCCCATATGAGGCCCTTTGTAACTCTTGGCCCATTAGCGGCCCGTGCTGAAACTGGCCAGTAATGAACAGTGTATTACTTTACACCCATTAACGGCCTGTGGTGAAACTGGCCCGTAATGAACAGTGTATCACTTTATACCCATTAACGGCCCGTTATTCTGTTGGGCCGTTTCCAGCCCAAGTTAACTTTCGTCCTATTTAGGGCCCATTTATTCTTGGGCTCATTTGCAGCATTCGGTTACTTACGGCCCATTACTGTCATTTTCTGTTTGTGGGCCAAATTCAGCCCGTCGTTACAGTTGGCCCATTAGTTTGTCGGGCCATTTTCATAGCATCACCAAATATTGCCTATTAACAGCCCGTTATGGTCAGCCCATAAAACGTATGATTTCCATTAAAGGCCCGTCTACGGCCCATTAAAGGCCCGTACAAGACCCATAAATGAGCCGGCGACCCATGGATCCTACGAGACGTACAAGGCCCATGGATCCTACGAGACGTAGAAGGCCCATGGATCTTACGAGACATACACTAGTGCAGAACAGGGCAATAGCACCAGTTCGTAAGGCCCTTTAGTGCCGGTTCCGTAACCGGTGCTAAAGTGTAGGCACTAATGCCCCCCCCCTTTAGTACCGGTTCAGCACGAACCGCTGCTAAAGGGCAACCACGTGGCACGAGCCAGCTCTAGGGGCCGGGAGCCCTTTAGTACCGGTTGGTAACACCAACCGGTACTAAATGTTTATGGATTTTTTGTTTTATTTTTTATTTTTCATTTAAATTTGTGTTATCAATTTAATGTAGGATTGTTTTATGTTATAATGAGTTGTTATACTTGATATGGATATGGATATGGCATATATATATACTTGATCACTTAGCTAGGATCCATCCAGTTCAAACTAATTTGCGGTTTCTTTCATAAATGATATATATAATAACTCATCATCATCATCATCATCACATATTAATAAATAAATAAACTCTTGCATCATATCATCACCAACAAAAGTATATATATATATATATACTAGCTAGCTAAAAATCATCATAGTCGTCATTAATTACCACTATTTAATCACCATAGTCATTACCGCTATCTAATCATCACCAACACTAGCTAGCTTAAAGAAGAAACATTCACTTGTAACAGAAGCAAAGATATCATCGAGTTCAACATGGTCATGATATTATAAGCGTTCACAAGCAAATCACTATTTGAGATTAATTAAGTTCAGGACAATACGGACATGAGAGAGGACAAGTACTAAGAGCATGAACTAGCTAAATCACTCCTGTTGCTCCCTCTCAGGTAGAATAGCATAGAACATGTATAGCTCTCCTGATTCATCATACTGGAGCATGCAGATGAATCTGTCTCCTAATCTTGGGTTGCGCTTCTCCTTGCTGCCCCCCTAGTACTTCTCTACGATCGTTAATAATTTTGCTCCAACCTTTCACTATTAAGCATTCTTCGCTTTCAGAAATCCTGAATGCACTCATGTGCAATGTAGGAAATCTTGGTCGTAAGCTAACCATTGACATGCGACCTTTTGTCTCGATCCACTGAGGCACAACTGTCATCAGGAGTCCCTGTTGAAGAACATCGTATAGTAATTAATATACTTAGCAATGAAAGTTTAGCTTCAAAAATAATGTATGCAAAAGATGCACTAAGGACAAATAGTAAAAATCTTACCATCTTTCGATTATAGATGTGACCGTAGTTCAATACGATCACTATTGGTCGCACGTTTTGAGTACTAACATTTCTAAGTTCAGGAAGAAAATTTGTCTTGACAGTATGAAGATCCTCAAGCCATGAAACATAATGACTTATCTCCTCGCAGTTTAGTTCAGCCCCGGGGCAGTAGTAGGTCCTGTCTACCAAGCGCCGGACATGTTTGCTTGAACCGAAATAAGCTGACAATACAAATTAGTTGTCAACTATTTTTGAATAAACTGTATCAAAGACATAAACATATGCGTGCATGGTTGAGAAAAACTCACATAATGGTAGACCTGGAGGCGTTTGCACATCGACCCAGATGTCTATATTACCTTCAATATCATCTTCCGGACGAATATCAAAGGTGATAACCATATCAGGCTCAAATGCGTAAGCCTTGCATAGTGCTTGCCAAGTTTTGCATTCAAAATGGGTGTATTTGTCTCCATTATATAATTTGACATTGAAAGTATACCCATGCTCGGTCTTCAAGTAAACTCTCTTTACCTCCATATCATCTATAGCACTAAAACCTATCTTATCCAAGACAAAAATGCTTGCATGGCAGGGGATGCACTAGTAGAATAGTGAAAATTTAAAATTATAAGTTGAAGCAAATGAAGCATAAGCATGCTTTAAAATTATAAGTTGAAGCAAATGAAGCATAAGTTTTGCATTCAAATAATAATTTCCATTGTGACTTACTGTATCCACTTCGAATGTCTCATCTAGCTTGATGTTGAATCGCCTACCATCAACAAGGAAATTTCTGTCGCACAGGCCGCGCTGGTCTTCACAGTGTTCGCACATAATGAAATCTTTTTCGTTGTCAGATGACATTTCCTATGTTCATATAGGTGAAACATTAAACACTTATTACTATCTAACATTAATTAATATCTAGCTAATTCAAATATATATTCATCTAACATTTGACATTAATATATCTAACTATATTCATCTTTAACAGTTGACATTAATATATATTTAACTTTTCTATCTAATTCATCTAACATTCGACATTAATCTAACATTTATATAAACTAAAATATATAAAAAATTAAATAAACAGAAAAACTCATTAACAAATAATATTTTAATTAGATCATCAAATCTCAGATACCTAAATTTTCTTACTAAAAATAAACTAGTTATATTAATTATTCAACTAGTTCAAATCTCATATATATACCTAAATAAAGTAGTTCGATTATTTTCTTACTAAAAATAAACTAGTTATATTAATTATTCAACTAGTAAAAAAATTTGTATTTGTATGTGTGTGTGTGTCTATGTGTGTATGTGTGTGTGTACTGCGTGTATACGTATACGTGTGTGTGTATGTATGTGCATGCACAGTACGCCACGGGGGCGCCGGCGCGTACGGGGCGGGGGCGGCAGCGGCGGCGTACGGGGCGGGGGCGGGGGCGGCGGCGTACCGGGCGGGGGCGCCGGCGTACGGGAGAGACATACCGGGCGCGGTACTGCGGCGACGACGACAGACGACGGCGGGCGACGAGCGACGACGACAGACGGCGGGCGACGGGCGGCGACACGACGACGACGGGATCGAGTGGCGCGCGCGGTTGGAGACGAAGTGGGGGATGAAAACTGAAATTTTCGTAAGTGCTATATATATAGGATGGGCCTTTAGTACTGGTTGGTGGATCCAACCGGTACTAAAGGCCTATTTTCGCCAGGCCAAGCGGTGGGAAACGAAGCCTTTAGTACCGGTGTAGACTGCACTGCACATGGCTCAGTGCAATCTATGCTATTCTGAAAGGCTTGAAGCTAAGTAACGTGCAGGTGAGCATTGTGCCTCTTCGTCATTGTCTCTGCACTCACGGCTTATAAACCGCTCATACTGCCTCTCTCTTGGCGAGGTGGGACTAAAAGTCAGCTTACTAAGAAACTCTAGTACCGGTTCATGCCATGAACCGGTACTAAAGGTCTTCATGGGGGCCCCAGCCCGAGCATAGCCTGACACAGCCTCATTAGTACCGGTTCGTGGCATGAACCGGTACTAAAGGTTGCCCACGAACCGGTACTAATGATGCCCGCCCGCCTAGCCGTTGGAACCGGCACTAATGGTCACATTAGTGCCGGCTCAAATTCAAACCGGCACTAATGTGCTTCACATTTGACCCTTTTTCTACTAGTGATAGAAGGCCCATGGATCCTACGAGACGTAGAAGGCCCATGGATTCGACGGCCCATGAAAGGCCATGGTCGGGCGAATTGGCCCCCGTTTGAACGATATAGCATATTCAAAGAATTATCCTACTCAATACTATCACCTCTAAAAAGCCTACACTATTACAATAAAGAGATCAAGGCATAGAAAGGTAGAATAATCCTACACTATACAATAAAGAAATTGCAGCCGATTATACCCACTGGGCATTATGGTTCGGCACAGGTGATAATAAAGCATACACAAACAGCAAATTACATACACTGGGAAAATACAGCTCATACATCATGGAGGCGCATCAACTTAACTCCATTTGAACTATAATCTCTTCAGAAAATAGGATTGGTCGGATTCAGATAGCACAAATTTCAGTCTGCAAAATCTCCAATTCTTTCATGGTTACCTCAGTGTCTTGTTTCATTTTTTTGACTCCTGCATCTAATACCTGCATGTCCAGTCTCAACTTGTTGATTATACGTTGACAATGATGTACACGTTGTCTTACCACATTCCAATTCCAATCCATAATCATTCGGTAACGGCCATGCCGCACTGCTCGCAGATCTTTGTGTTGATGTCACTTCATCCTGAAATGTTTCTGTAAGTACACATGACTAGGGCAAAAATATAGTTACAACAGTGAAGCGAACAAGACACTATTTTGTACTACATGGCAAAAGAGGACTAACAATAGTGTTACACATCACTTTCAAAAAAAAATGTTACACGTCATGAAGCATAAGCAGGTGATATTTTAAAAATTATAGAAAAGATAGTCTGTGCAGCCTACATACAGAAATCCCTCTTAGCTCACCAGAGGAGCATGATGTTGGGGCCCAATCGAAAACACAGACAACTTACAAATTTAGACAGCACGTTGCATATAAGTAAGCAAGCAGTTGGCCATTCTATGCCTCAATTAAAGTCTTAGGGAGCATAATGAACAGCAGAGGGTTTCATACAAACATACTACAGCAGGCAAAACTATGCAATCATTAGCGTAGTATAAACTAGATTGTGAGCCTCATGCAATAATAGTTGGTCAATAGACTTCAAAGCTTCAGGCACACTTCGGCAGAGTAATTAAATGGTAAGGCCTTTAATTATGTCAACTAATAGTGATACAATTACCGAACATCAGGCATGATTATTTGGGCATCTCATTAACTGAGGACAAATAAAGCAATTGAAAAGAGAAAATTAACTATGCCTGAAACAAACAAGGAATTGAACTGTTGAGTTGCATACAGTGACTTACCTTAGCAGGTTGAAGAGGCTCAGCGCAGCTCCTACTTCTCTTGCAAGGCTCCTTCCTAACATCTTGTACTTGGAAATCCTCAATCTTATCTTCATTGCACCCCCTCTGCAAGGTGACACAAACTAGTTACTCGTCTCCTTGGAAGATAAATATGCATACTTTCCAGTCTGTGAACACAAAAGGATGAGATTATAACAAAACAACACCACACAATTATGTCAACTAGTTACTCGTCTCCTTGGAAGATAAATATGCATACTTTCCTAACATACTTGCCTATTGTAGTGTACAACCAAACCTTTATGTCACCTATGAGTTAGACAAGGCCCCACTACGGCAGCCCTTAGTGTTTAAATCGTTGACAAGCTCTATTAGAGTGTTAGGTCAAGAACAGCAAGTAATCAAAGCAAACAGTCCTAGTATGGCTGGCTGATGCAAACAAGCAATTGAACAGATGTGTGAGCAAATCTTACATATCAAGAAAAGAAGCAAAGAAGGAGGCTTAAAGACCATCACTTGACTAACCAGATTTAAGGGGCATTTAAACATCATGTGCAACGTATGAACTAACATAAATATTGCATATTCCCAATTCTACAATGGAATGCACATGTATTAGGTTATGCCATGTATGATGATGCCTAAATGTACAGATAGCAGGCAGGAGTGATTCATCATTGCACACATAATTGAATTGCAGGTTAAGGGCCAGTTCGATTCCGCCTTTTCAGGGCATATTGTCAAAATAAGCCATAAAAGATGTAAAGAAGTCATTTTTGAGTTATGGGCTTGGGCTTAACTAATTTCGCTTTGGAGGGGGGTGTTTCGGGTAGAACCTCACTAAAAATTGAAGGGAAGGGGAATAGTGATATGACTCTGTTGTCTGCCTATATTACACGCAAAATGCAACTGCTGACGCTCGTGTCACACCCGACCCTCAAGTAAAAACAAACACGCAAGCATTTATTGCCCTGCCCGCTTGCATCTCCTCTCCCCTTTCCCTCTACCTCGATCCCCTGCCTGCAGCACTAGGGTTCCTCCAGCGAGCCGTCGCCACTAGTCCCATCTGGCCTTGTCCTCGATGATGCTATGTCCAGCTAGGCTACATGGCCGGCGGGTAGGGGCAAATCTCCCTAGCTTCTCCTCCCTCTGGCACCGCCCCTCATTCTCATGGTCTCCAGCAACTGCTCCACTGTGGTTCGTCCAACGCACTACTCCGGCGGGCGCTGCACAACTACGGCTGATGCCACACTGCGGCAGAAGGCACCTTATTCCCCCTCCCCTCCTCCCAGGCCATGGCCTTGAGGTGTTGTTGAAGGATGAGCTCATTCAACAAGGTGAGGATCTCCTCTGATTTTTTGCCAAATTTTCATTCTGATCCACTATACGATGAATTGCTATGAGCTGCTTCTGCTGCTGCTATATGATGCATTGCTATGAGCTGCTCCTACTGCTGCTATATGATGAATTGCTATGAGCTACTGCTGCTGTATGATGAGTTGCTATGAGCTGCTGCTGCTGCTATATGATGAATTGCTATGAGCTGCTGCTGCTGCTGCTATATGATGAGTTGCTACAAGCTGCTCCTGCTGTGCTATATGATGAGTTGCTACAAGCTGCTCCTGCTGCTGCTATATGATGAATTGCTATGAGCTGCTCCTGCTGCTGCTATATGATGAATTGCTATGAGATGCTCCTGCTACTGCTATATGATGAATTGCTATGAGCTGTTGCTGGTATATGATGAATTGCAGACTGCTGCCGCTGTATGATGAGTTGCTATGAGCTGTTGCTGCTACTATATGATGCTTTCAGGTGGTGCTGCTATACGATAATAACCAGCCACTTGGACCATCGAATTTCAATAAATAATTGTTCTTCACTTAAATGTGGGTCATGCGTTCTTCGTTTAAATTAGGCAATGGGATCTCTATGGAAAACATTGACCAAAGTAGATTGTGCCAAGTAGATGGTATCTTTGTATTTGCATTTTGAGCAAATAGTGATGGTCTGTTTTCCTATCATATTAATTACTGCACTGGGTTCAATTTGTGATGTTTGCAAGTCAAATTAATTTCCATATGGGCAGCAAAATGAAAAAAATATAATGCAATCTAGACTTTCCACTAATCATACCAAAGATAAGCTGAAAACGCAATGAAAAGAACTGGTTGTCTTATTACATGGAGCTTATATTCACATGTGCTTATTTTCTTAGGATAACTCATAATAACTGTCCCTAAGAAACTTGGCTAATAGAACTGGCATACAAATAACATGTCACGATGATTGCAATGGAGGAGTGACGTACCATGGCACACTGTATAGGCTCACCGCTGCCTCTCATTTTTTTTGCGATGTTCCATGAAATTGCCACATACATCTTGTACTTTTTCATTGTGTAACCCTATCTGCAAGTTGACACGGCTAATTTCAGACATCTCTACATGATACTACATGGCATATCCCTTGCGCATATTTAAACCACCAATTAACGATTGTGTGCGTACCATAAACTAGCCATGACTCTGTATGCTGGACTAGCAGGCACTCTAAGGGAGCCTAATGTAGTGCACTGGAATTCCTACATGCCACCTACGATTTTGTGTAATGTACTGCCCCTGTTCCTAAATATATGTCTTTGTAGAGATTCCAGTATGGACCACATACAAATGTATATAGATGCATTTTCGAGTGTAGATTCACTCATTTTGCTCCGTATGTAGCCTATAGTGGAATCTCTAGAAAGACTTATATTTAGGAACGGAGGTACGAGGTAGTATCATGTATGACATCTACATATCTAATTTAGCAGCCAATAGTAGAAATCATTGTCTGCACAAAGGGATCACTGGTCGAAAATCCTAGCAAAGCACGCTGGCAGGCACAGAACAATATAAGAGAGAGACGCGCTTACAAGATCATAGCAATGCCTCAGTCCAGGATCTCGGTTGGCCAAGCTGTTAGATCCAGAAGAAACATCATCCTTGTAGTTTTTGCTAGTTGCATAACAGGTAATAGCGACAGGTTAGTATATTTGAAGTACATCGGGAAGGTGATGCTGGACGGGTTTAAAGGTGACAAGTACTGTAATGCCCTCGATGCAGCTATAGCTCCCACATGTCGAGGCATGACTTAGAGACATAACCGCATTGAAAGCAATGTCGCAAGTTAGGCAATCATCACAACATACCATGTAATATAGATAATAAAAGGGGAGATACATAGTTGGCTTACACTCGCCACGTCAATCAAAGTACATAAATAACATACATCATCCAAACACTCATGGCCCGACTACGGCGCCAAAATAGAAGAAAACCCAACTTGCGACACGGTCCCAATCACCCCCAACTGGGCACCACTACTGATTATCAGGAAAAGACACATAGTAACGCTGAGAGTCCTCGTCGAACTCCCACTTGAGCTCGTACACGTCACCTGGAGCAGAATCACCTGGACCTGCATCTGGTGTAATGGTAATCTGTGAGCCACAGGGACTCAGCAATCTCGCACCCTCGCGATCAAGACTATTTAAGCTTATAGGAAGGGGTAAGGCAAATATATGTGGAGCTGCAGCAAGCGACTAGCATATATGGTGGCTAACTTATTCGCAAAAGAGAGCGAGAAGAGGAGGCAAAGCGCGAGCGAGAAAACTATAGAGAGCAACCTGCGCAAACATTACTCCAACACCGGTCCACCTCCCGGACTCCGCCAAGAAGGGGCCATCATGGTAACACACTCGGTTGATTCATTTTAATTAAATTAAGGTTAAAGTTATCTACAACCGGACATTAACAAATTCCCATCTGCCCATAACCGCGGGCACGGCTTTCGAAAGTTCAATCCCTGCAGGGGAGTCCCAACTTAGCCCATGACAAGCTCTCACGGTCAACGAAGGAATAGACCTCCACCCGAGACATTCCGATCAGACTCGGTATCCCGGTACAACAAGACATTTCGACAGGTTAAAACAAGACCAGCAACACCGCCCGAATGTGCCGACAAATCCCGATAGGAGCTGCACATATCTCTTTCTCAGGGCACACTCAGATTGTCTTACGGGTAGGCCAGCCCAGAGTTGCCCCTGGTGGCCACCGGCAGCTGACAGGTGGACCAACACTCAGAGGAGCACTGGCCCGGGGGGGGGGGGGGGTTTAAATAAGATGACCCTCGGGCTCCGGAAACCCAAGGGAAAAAGAGGCTAGGTGGAAAATGGTAAAACAAAGGTTGGGCATTGCTGGAAAAGCTTTAATCAAGGCGAACTATCAAGGGGTTCCCATTATAACCCAACCGCGTAAGGAACGCAAAAATCCGTGAACATAACACTGATATGACGGAAACTAGGGCGGCACGAGTGGAACAAAACACTAGGCGAGAGGCCGAGCCTTCCACCCTTTACCAAGTATATAGATGCATTAAGATAACATAGCAATATAATGATATCCCAACAGGTAAATAAATGTTCCAACAAGGAACGGCTCCAATCTTCACCTGCAACTAGCAACGCTATAAGAAGGGCTGAGCAAAGCGGTAACATAGCCAATCAATGGTTTGCTAGGACATGGTGGGTTAGAGGTTTGACATGGCAATTGGGAGGCTGACAAGCAAATGGTAGGCATCATAGCATTGGCATAGCAAAAGAGCGAGCAAACTAGCATAGCGAAGATAGTAGTGATTTCGAGGGTTTGATCATCTTGCCTGCACAGTTGTCAGAGTTGACTGGATCCTCAAAAGCAAACTCAACGGGCTCCTCGTTAGCGAACTCGTCTCCCGGCTCTACCCAAACAAGACACACAAGCAACAAGGATACAATCAACCACGTGCAAGCTCAAACAATAAGATGCAATGATGGTATGCTATGCGGGATGCGATGCGGGATGCAAAATGCAAGATATGACGGGAAATTCATGAACCTGGCCTCAACATGGAAAACCAAGTGTGCCACTGGAAAGATGAGATGAAATCGCTTGAAAACGATATAAAGATCGCCGGAATCGGAGTTACAGTTTGGAAATGGCAAGCGATTCAAATATGACACCGGTCTGCGATTTACAGCAAGTAGGCATCTAAATGCAATGAAATGAACATGCTACAGCACTCAAACATGGCATCAAAATACATGGCAGGGAAGCATTCAAGATGCTTAACAAAAGTCTAGCACTGAGCTACGGCCAATTCATCCATTAACAGGTTCAAACCAGCATGGCAAAAACGCAAATGGTAAACAGATCTCAGACTTAGTGAAATTAACACTTGTCTGAAATTTCAGATCATATAGCCCTCTTCGGAGCAACAAAAAAACATGCTACAGGACCTGATTATGACAAAGAAGAACATGGCATGGAGCTACTCAACAAGCTTAACAAAAGTCCCTTAGTGAAATATGCTCGGTGCACTCACTACGGTGCAAGTCATGGCAAGGAAAGCATACATCCATTAAGAAGGCACAAAATCCAAGCTAGACATGGCAAGAACAATAGCATAGCATGCACGGAGCAACTACAATAACATCGGCAAAATCGCAAACGAGTTGACAATCTGCCCAGATTCACAGCGAAGCAAAAGTAGAGCTCGAATGACTCAAGCTAGGGTGCTCCATAATTGCAAACAAAGACATGGATGAATAGAGCATCACAATATTAACAAAACTCCTTTAATGATCATCCTCAAAAGAGGCACGGATCACTAGGGAACAACCTGAACATAAGGCATCATGAACTAAACAATCCCAGGACTTAGTGAAATTACTAAGTCCTTGGAAACAGATTTACCGGGTGCCTCACTTTGCAAGCTTGCACTAGGCACCACACACATCACAAAAATACATGGGTTGCACCTTTTGATATGCTATATGCCCAAATCGGAGCTACGATGAGGAGATACGATGCTATATGAACATGGGCACTTGGGCTAGGAAATCCTGGGGACTTAGTGAAAAACAATCAACCAAGGGTTTACTGTTCATCGGATCCGGATCCAGATCGGCGCACGGGAACCGAGGCACGACGGAGCACTGTTCACCGGGGAGTCGCCGGAGTTGAGGTCAGAGATGGGGAGGCCGGCGAGGGGGAGCAAGGAGGACGCCGGCCGGTGTGGTGGCGGCGGGGGCGGCGTGGCGGGCGGGGGGACGGGCAGGCGGCGGCCGGAGAGCGAGGCGACGAGGGAGCGGCGGCGGCGAGGCGGGTACGCGGCGCCGCGGCGCCAGAGTGAAGGGTGACAGCGCGGGCGAAGGCGCGGGGGCGCGGGAGAGATGGGCCGCGGGGAAGGGCCTCCCGCGGCTCGCGGGCGGGCCTCGCGGCGGCCGGCGATGTGGGGCTCGTCCGGGCACGTTGCCGCAATTGGTTGGCTGGGGCGGCGGGCGGACAATGTCGGGCTGCAAGATTTTGTCCGGCGGCGACGGAGAGTGGCGATCTAGGGTTTCGGGAGGAAGAGAAAAGATTTTCGGAGGGGTCTTTAATAGGCATAGGAAGGAGCTAGGAGAGTCCAAATGAGGTGCGGTTTTCGGCCACGCGATCGTGATCGAACGCTCTAGATGATGGAAGGGTTAGGTGGGTTTTGGGCCAAATTGGAGGGGTGTTGGGCTGCAACACACACGAGGCCTTTTCGGTCCCTCGGTTAACCGTTGGAGTATCAAACGAAGTCCAAATGATACGAAACTTGACAGGCGGTCTACCGGTAGTAAACCAAGGCCGCTTGGCAAGTCTCGGTCCAATCCGGAAATGTTTAATCCCCACACACGAAAGAAAGCTAGAATTGACCACCGGAGGAGAACGAAGCGCCGGAATGCAAAACGGACAACGGGGAAAATGCTCGAATGCATGAGATGAACACGTATGCAAATGCAATGCACATGATGACATGATATGAGATGCATGACAACGATAAACAACACACGGAGACAAAGACCCGAACCCGAGAAAATAAAATAACTTAACGCCGGAAACGGCAAGAGTTGGAATACATATTGGGAAAGTTACATCCGGGGTGTTACAACACTCCACCACTACGAAAGGATCTCGTCCCGAGATCTAGGACTGAAAGAACGCCGGGTACTCAGAACGGAGGTGATCCTCGCGTTCCCAGGTAGCTTCACGGTCGGAATGGTGTGACCACTTGACTTTGAGGAATTGATTGACTTGTTGCGAGTCTTGCGTTCAGTCTCTTCAAGAATAGCAACTGGGTGCTCACGATAAGAGAGATCTTCTTGGAGCTCAATGTCCTCAAAGTTGACGGTGCGGTCAGGAGTCTTGAAGCACTTTCGGAGCTGAGAGACATGGAACACATCATGAACATTTGCAAAGTTTGAAGGAAGCTCGAGTTGATAGGCGAGATCGCCTCTCTTGCTGACAATCTTGAAAGGTCCCACGTATCTAGGGGCAAGCTTCCCTTTGATACCGAAGCGACGAGTACCTTTCATAGGAGAGACGCGGAGGTAAACATGATCTCCGATCTCGAAAGCCAAATCACGGTGCTTACTATCATAGTAGCTCTTCTGGCGGGATTGGGCTGCTTTGAGGTTATCTCGAATGACTTTGCACATTTCCTCTGCCTCTGTGATTAAGTCATTACCCAAAAGCTGACGTTCACCGGTTTCAGACCAGTTGAGAGGGGTACGGCACTTCCTGCCATACAGAATTTCAAATGGGGCCTTGCCCGAACTTGCTTGAAAACTGTTGTTGTAGGAGAATTCAGCATAAGGAAGACAATCCTCCCACTTCATGCCGAAGGAGATCACACAAGCCCTGAGCATATCTTCAAGAATCTGGTTGACACGCTCGACTTGACCGCTAGTTTGAGGATGGAAAGCTGTGCTGAAGCGAATGTTGGTGCCCATGGCCTTCTGAAAAGAATCCCAAAACTTGGAGGTAAAGATGCTGCCACGGTCTGAAGAGATCACTTTGAGGAATACCGTGCAGAGAGACAATCGAGAGGTATAGAGTTCCGCCAATTGAGCTGCAGTGATCGACTCTTGATAGGCAGAAAGTGAGCCACTTTGGTGAGTTTGTCGATGACAACGAATATAGCATCATTGCCACGCTTGGACTTTGGAAACCCAGTCACGAAGTCCATTTCAATGTGGTCAAACTTCCATTCTGGAATGGCAAGAGGTTGGAGGAGACCAGCTGGCCTTTGGTGTTCTGCCTTCACTCTTCTGCAGACATCACACTCATTCACGAATTGAGCAATCTCGCGCTTCATTCGAGTCCACCAATAAGCCTGCTTGAGGTCCTGATACATCTTCGTGCTCCCAGGGTGGATGGAGAGGAGAGAATTGTGAGCCTCGTTCATGATCACTTTACGAAGGTCACCTTTGGGTACAACAATACGATCCTCGAAGAAGAGAGTATCCTTGTCATCAAGGCGGTAGCACTTGTACTTGGGTTGACTCTTGGCAATCCCAATCTTCACCTTTTTCACCATAGCATCAAGAAGCTGGGCTTGGCGAATCTGGTCTTCCAAGGTAGGAGAGACTTGAAGGTTGGCGAGGAAACCTTGAGGAACAACTTGCAGATTAAGTTTGCGGAAAGCTTCACAAAGCTCGGGTTGATAAGGCTTGAGAATCAGGACTGTTGCAGCAAGCCTTTCCTGCTCAATGCGTCAGCAATCACATTGGCCTTGCCTGGAGTATACTCATACTCGGATTATACTCTTGAATCATTTCGACCCATCGAGTTTGCCTGAGGTTGAGATTAGGCTGAGTGAAGATGTACTTGAGACTCTTGTGATCAGTGAAAATGTCCACTTTTCTTCCCAATAGAAGATGTCTCCAAGTCAAAAGAGCATGCACAACTGCCGCCAACTCGAGATCATGAGTGGGGTAGTTCTTCTCATTAGGCTTCAACTGGCGAGAGGTATAAGCAACAACTTTCTTCTCTTGCATCAACACTGCGCCAAGACCTTGGAGAGAGGCATCACAAAAGACCTCGTACGGTTTGGATTCATCAGGCGGAGTCAGAACTGGAGCAGTGATCAATTTCTCTTTCAAAGTGTTGAAAGCAATGTCACACTCCGGAGACCAAACGTACTTGACGTGCTTCTGGAGAAGATTTGAGAGAGGCTTCGCGATCTTAGAAAAGTTTTCAACGAATCTTCGGCAGTAGCTTGCGAGACCGAGGAAGCTACGGAGTTGCTTCACGTTCTGAGGAGGTTCCCAATTCACAATTGCAGACACCTTCTCAGGATTCACCGCAATGCCCTTGGCAGAGATGATATGACCAAGATAAAGAACCTCATCGAGCCAAAATTCACACTTGGAGAACTTGGCGTAGAACTTTTCTCTGAGCTTATCGAGCACCAAACGCAAGTGCTTGGCATGATCTTCCTTGTTCTTCGAGAAAACCAGAATGTCGTCGAGATAGACCAAAACGAAGTCATTGGTGTAGGCGTTGAAGATGAAGTTCATCATGCGAGAGAACGTCGGAGGAGCGTTGACGAGGCCAAAAGACATGACAGTGTATTCATATGAACCATAGCTTGTCCTGAAAGCCGTCTTGGGAATATCTTGCTCACGGATTCGAATCTGATGATAACCCATACGGAGATCAAGCTTGGAGAATACTTGAGCACCTTTGAGTTGTTCGAACAGCTCATTGATGTTGGGAAGTGGGTATTTGTTCTTGATGGTCTTCTTGTTCAATGGACGGTAATCAACACAAAGTCGGTCCGTTCCATCCTTCTTCTTCACAAAAAGAACACCATAACCCCACGGAGAAGAACTAGGCCGGATGAGACCCATTCTCTCTTGAATATCGAGTTGCTTCTTCAGCTCCTTCAACTCTTCAGGTCTGAGCTTGTAAGGACGTTTGCATACAGGTTCCGTGCCAGGCTCAAGATCGATGAAGAATTCAACTGGCCGGTGCGGAGGCATTCCAGGAAGCTCTTCTGGAAAGACGTCTTGATATTCGCAAAAGACTGGAATTTGCGAGATGGCATCGAGTTCAACCTTCTCATTGAGAGAAAACAGACGGATGGTATCATCACGAGCGGCAAAGACAATTACATCCTCAGACGAATGAGTCAATTGAATCTGCCTGGCTGCACAATCAAGCTGAGCCTTGTGCTTAGAAAGCCAATCCATTCCGAGAATAAGATCAATATCCGAGTTACCAAGGATCATTGGAGAAGCCAGAAACTTGAAATCACCCATCGAGATAGAAATATCCGGAACCTCGTAGTTAGCGAGCAAACATCTACTGGAGAGACAACTGCTAACGGTTTATGCATGACTTGAGAAAACCAACCATGCTTAGATGCAAAAGGTCTCGATAAAACAATGTGATGCACCAGTGTCAAAAAGAACTTTTGCGGGAACATCGTTAACAGGAAGGTTACCCATGATGACATCTGATGAATCCTCTGCCTGAGCTGCATTCACCATATTGACCTTGGCGTACTTGGGGTTATGCTTGACCACAGCTGTACTTGCCGATCTCATAGGAGGAGGAGGAGGAAGACGCCTCTGGTTGAACACTTGTTGGCATAGTGACCTCTGAAAGCGGACGGTGATACGGAGCACTCGATCTTGGAGCTTGAGACGAAGTCTTGTTCTGAAAGCCAGGGTTGGGTGGGTGGGAAGATCCACTGCCACCTTTGCTCTTCTGCTGATACGGCTGACGGAACGGAGGAGGAGGAAGCCAATACTTCTGCTGCTTGGCCACTTGAGTAGAGGAAGAAGGAGTAGCATCTCTGACTCGCTTCTTGGAAGCATCACACCTCAGTTGAGCGGCCTCTTGCTTCAATGCCATGTTGTAGAACTCATCGTACCTCAAGGGCTCAAAGAGAACAAGAGCTAGCTGGATTTCTTCTCTGAGACCACCCCTGAACTGGTATATCATGCTCTTTCTCATCAGGTACGTCCTGCTTAGCAAAGCGGGCGAGCTTCTGAAACAACTTGTTGTAGTCATAGACAGACAAAGAGCCTTGCTTCAGGTTGCGGAATTCCTCACGCTTGCTTTCAACCACGCTCTGAGGAATATGATGAGCTCGGAAATCTCGACGGAAATCATCCCAAGTGATAACACGTCCACCTCTGGAGTCTTGTACTGCTGGAACCATTCTGCAGCTTGATCTTTGAGTTGGAAGGAAGCGAACTTGACAAAGTCCTCAGGCCTGACGTTACTGCACTCGAAATGCTTGCACAGATCCACAAGCCAATCGTCAGCATCGGTTGCCTCAACACAATTGCTGAAAGTCTTTGGCCCGTTAGCAAGGAACTGGTTGAGTGTAGCAAAGTGATTCTGATTGTTGCCTTGATTCCCTTGGTTGCCTTGATTGCGCTCTTGGAATTTGCATGATCAACTGTGTGTTTGCATTGGTTGCGGCCATCACAGCTTGCCATGCCTCCGGAGGAGGTGGAGGTGGTGGCGGATCAGGATTCGGAGTCGTGCGCGTTGGAGGAGCCATCCTGAAGAGGTTGACATCCATTAGCACATTGACAGACAAATATTGAAGCTGAATCCAACGGAATGAAAATTGCAACATATAGTCTTCACATCCGAACAAAATGAACGAATGCATTCCTCTTGAAATGGTCACATATCCATAAATTGAGAAGCCACGTAGAATTAAGGTAGAGAAATAAATCAACAAGGTACGGATCAAGAACGAATAATCGGTAAGAAATCCCAATCTCAAACCAATATCCGTGGAAGAAGAACTAGAGCTACAAGAATTCCCACCTATGAAACTCCCGAACCTTTCCGGTTATGCAATCAGGTGTTGGGGATACAGGGGAAGCATAATATCTCACCCAATTCTAGCAAATCCTACATCCAGCTGTATCCATCCTTCAACACATAACCAAGAAAAACTTCGGAAACCATCTACCTCAACCTTCGAAAAGCATCCGTTATACAAGTTATGGCGATACTCCCGAACTCCCGCCCCAGTACTGGGTGGCGTCGAGGTTATCTCACCAACGAACTGCATAAAAGAGATTTTCGATGTCGGCGTACTAAACTCAGGTATTCCAGAATTGCAACGATAAAATTATGACGACAACACCTCAGAGCTCAACTCCCCGGGACACTTCCACTAAACCCCTGACAGGAGGCACCAAGACAATGTTCTCATCATAAAACCATCGGAACGATTCCAAGATACCCGCGTGATCCTAAATTTTTTAGTGAAATTTGAGAAGAGAAGAGTCAAAACTCTACGTCAGGATGCCTTACCAGAGCGATGAGGAGACTGGGAAGTAAAAAGAATTCCTAAACTCTCCGATATATAATTCCTAAATGACTCAAAACATTTTTCTAGACACAACTCGGCTGCTAAAAATGATCAAGCAATGGGGCTCCTAAGGTCGGGGAAGGCTCTGATTACCAACTTGTAACACCCTCGATGCGACTATATCTCCCACGTGTCGAGGCACGACTTAGAGGCATAATCGCATTGAAGGCATATGTCGCAAGTCAGTGCAATCTTCACAACATCCCATGTAATATAGATAATAAAAGGATAACATAGTTGGCTTACACTCGCCACGTCAATCAAGTACATAAATAACATTACATCATCCAAACACTCATGGCCCGACTACGGCGCCAAAATAAAAGATAACCCAACATGCGACACGGTCCCGATCACCCCCAAGGGCACCACTACTGATCATCAGGAAAGGAAACATAGTAACGTTGAGAGTCCTCGTCGAACTCCCACTTGAGCTCGAGCGCGTCACCTGGAGCGGAATCATCAGGCCCTGCATCTGGTGTAATAGTAATCTGTGAGCCACAGGGACTCAGCAATCTCGCACCCTCGCGATCAAGACTATTTAAGCTTATAGGTATACAAGGTAAAATATGTGGAGCTGCAGCAAGCGACTAGCATATATGGTGGCTAACTTATTCGCAAAAGAGAGCGAGAAGAGGAGGCAAAGCGCGAGCGAGAAACTAGAGGACAACCTGCGCAAGCATTACTCCAACACCGTGTCCACTTCCCGGACTCCGCCGAGAAGAGGCCATCACGGTAACACACTTGATTCATTTTAATTAAGTTAAGGTTCAAGTTATCTACAACCGGACATTAACAAATTCCCATCTGCCCATAACCGCGGGCACGGCTTTCGAAAGTTCAAATCCCTGCAGGGGAGTCCCAACTTAGCCCATGACAAGCTCTCACGGTCACCGAAGGAATAGACCTCCTCCAGACGTTCCGATCAGACTCGGTATCTCGGTTCTTCAAGACACTTCGACAGGTTAAAACAAGACCAGCAACACCGCCCGAATGTGCCGACAAATCCCGATAGGAGCTGCACATATGAATGTGCCGACAAAACTTCTGGTAGGCCAGCCCAGAGTTGCCCCTGGTAGCCACCGGCGGCTGACAGTTTGGACCAACACTCAGAGGAGCACTGGCCCGGGGGGGTTTAAAATAAGATGACCCTCGGGCTCCGGAAACCCAAGGGAAAAAGAGGCTAGGTGGCAAATGGTAAAACCAAGGTTGGGCATTGCTGGAAAAGCTTTAATCAAGGCGAACTATCAAGGGGTTCCCATTATAACCCAACCGCGTAAGGAACGCAAAATCCGGGAACATAACACCGATATGACGGAAACTAGGGCGGCAAGAGTGGAACAAAACACTAGGCGAGAGGCCGAGCCTTCCACCCTTTACCAAGTATATAGATGCATTAAGATAACATGGAAATATAATGATATCCCAACAAGTAAATAAATGTTCCAACAAGGAACGGCTCTCCAATCTTCACCTGCAACTAGCAACGCTATAAGAGGGGCTGAGCAAAGCGGTAACATAGCCAATCAACGGTTTGCTAGGACATGGTGGGTTAGAGGTTTGACATGGCAATTTGGGAGGCTTGAAAGCAAGTGGTAGGCATCGTAGCATTGGCATAGCAAAAGAGCGAGCAAACTAGCATAGCAAAGATAGTAGTGATTTCGAGGGTATGATCATCTTGCCTGCACAGTTGTCAGAGTTGACTGGATCCTTGAAAGCAAAACTTCAACGGGCTCCTCGTTAGTGAACCTCGTCTCCCGGCTCTACCCAAACAAGACAAAACAAGCAAACTGTACCAATCAACACGTGCAAGGATCAAACAAATATGGTGCATGATGATATTGCTATGCGATGCGATGCGGGATGCATGCAAGATGTGACAGGAAATGCATGAACCTGGCCTCAACATGGGAATCCAAGTGTGCCACTGGAAATATGAGATGAATCGCTTGAAAACGATATAAAGAACGCCGGAATCAGAGTTTACGGTTTGGAAATGCAAGCGATTGAATACGACACCGGTTTGCGATTTACAGCAAGTAGCCATCTAAATGCAATGAGATGAACATGGTACAGCACCCAAACATGGCAAAAAAATACATGGCAGGGATGCATTCAGATTCTTTAACAAAAGTTCTAGCAACTGAGCTACGGCCAATTCATCCAATAACAGGGTCAAACAAGCATGGCAAAAATGCATATGGAAACAGATCTCAGACTTAGTGAAATTAACACTTGTCTGGATTTCAGATCAGGCAGCACTCTCAGAGCAACAAAAACTACCATGCTACAAGACCTGGACATGGCAAAAGTAAGACATGGCATGGAGCTACTCAAAAATCTTAAACAAAAGTCCCTTAGTGACTTGAGCCAACAGGATCAGAAAATATATATGCAAGCATGTGAAACATAGCAAAGCATCATCAGTTTTCAGACTTAGGTGAAAACTGGCACATGCTGAAACATAACTCAAGTAGCATGTTTACAAGCTCGATGCACTCACTACGGAGCAGTCATTAAAATCTAGCATACATCTATCAAGAACACACAAAATTCAAGCTAGGCATGCAAGACAATGGCATAGCATGCACGATCAACTACAACAACATTTGGCAAATTGCCAACAGTTGACAATCTGCCCAGATTCACAAAGTTAGCAAAAGTAGAGCTCGATTGACTCAAGCTAGGTGCTCCATAATTGCAAACAAAGACATGGATGATAGAGCACTACAAGATTAATAAAACATCTTACTGATTATCCTCAAAAGAGGCATAGATCACTCGGAAACAACCATGAACATTATGACAACATGAAGATAAACAGCTCAAGGACTTAGTGAAATTGCTAAGTCCCTGAAAACTGAGTTAACAAGTTGCCTCACTTGGGCAAGCTTGTGCTAGTCACCACACAACATCACAAAAATACACGGGTTGCACCTCTGGAAAGATGACAAAACCTTACCAAACATTATGTAGAGCATCAAGGGCAATATCATGCACACAAATATCATGGCAAAAATGACAATACCTAATGAGTAGCAGATCTGACAAATATCTCAAATAGCCCTCTTCTAACATCATTTCGGGCATAAAGATGAACTCAAATGAAAATGATGTAATGGAATGAAATGATGTACTCTCTGAGACGAACATTTTGATATGCTATATGCCAAATCGGAGCTACGGATTGAGGAGATACGATGCTATGAAACATGGGCACTTGGGCTAGGAAATCCTGGGGACTTAGTGAAAAAAAATCAACCAAGGGTTTACTGTTCATCGGATCCGGATCCAGATCGGCGCACGGGAACCGAGGCACGCTGGAGCACTATTCATCGGGGAGTCACCGGAGTTGAGGTCGGAGATGGGGAGGCCGGCGAGGGGGAGCAAGGAGGACGCCGGCCGGTGTGGTGGCGGCGCGGGCGGCTTTGGCTTCGCGGTCGGGGACGGCAGGCGGTCGCTAGAGCGGAGGCCGAGGCGACGAGGTGGCGGCGGCGGCGAGGTGGACCGCGGCGGCGCGGCGCCGGAGTGGAGGGTGACGGCGGCGGGCGAAGGCGCGGGGGGGGTGGAGGAGATGGGCCGCAGGGAGGGCCTCCCGCGGGCTCGGGCGAGCCTCGGGCGGCGGCGGCGATGTGGGGCTCGCCCGGGCCACGTGGCGGCAGCTGGTTGGCTGGCGGCGGCGGGCAGACAATGTCCGGGCTGCAGATTTTTGTCCAGCGGTGACGGAGTGGCGGATCTAGGGTTTCGGGAGGAAGGAGAAAAGATTTTCAGAGGGGGTCTTTAAATAGGCATAGGAAGAGCTAGGAGTGTCCAAATGAGGTACGGTTTTCGGCCACGCGATCGTGATCGAACGCTCTAGGTGATGGAGAAGGGTTAGGTGGGTTTTGGGCCAAATTGGAGGGGTATTGGGCTGCAACACACACGAGGCCTTTTCAGTCCCTCGGTTAACCGTTGGAGTATCAAACGAAGTCCAAATGATACGAAACTTGACAGGAGGTCTACCAGTAGTAAACCAAGGCCGCTTGGCAATCCCGGTCCAATCCGGAAATGTTTAATCCCCAAACACGAAAGAAAGCTAGAATTGACCACCGGAGGAGAACGAAGCGCCGGAATGCAAAACGGACAACGGGAAAAATGCTTGAATGCATGAGATGAACACGTATGCAAATGCAATGCACATGATGACATGATATGAGATGCATGACAACGATAACAACACAAGGAGACAAAGACCCGAACCCGAGAAAATAAAATAACTTAACGCCGGAAACGGCAAGAGTTGGAATACATATTGGGAAAGTTACCCGGAAACGGCAAGAGTTGGAATACATATTGGGAAAGTTACATCCGGGGTGTTACAAGTTGCCACCTTAGATAAACCATTAATTAACAATCTCACATCTGTCATGGATTTCACTCACCCAATCCACGTCTACTTGCATAGCATGGCATGATAAGCAAACGTAGAAGTAACTCCCAAAGGTTTGATAATAAACAGGTAATAGGTACTACCTCATCAACTACTTCCCAATACCCACATGTTATTAATCCTACTCATGCAATGTTTGAGGGTTGTAACTAATGCATAAAAACTGGGTATGAAAAGAGATATGATCAAAGTGTGAACTTGCCTGCAATGTTTATGAAGATGATTCGCACTCAAAAATCTTGCTAGATCTACTCGTCACACTCCGGTCAATCTATCGTAAGCAAGCAATAGTAACCATACATAAGCAATCACTCAAAAGATCAAAAAGATCGAAGAAGTCGATTCGGAAAACATCAAAACCAAGCAAATAGCTCTTGCAACATAAAACAATTTCTAACAGTACCAAAATTATATGAATTTGGCCTTATCAGAAAGTTTAGGTCAAGAGCTTCGATTTGCAAAAAGAATCAACTCAAACGGAGCTACGAAACTCAAGTTATGTTCAAAAGAAGTTTGAATATAAATCTGAACAAAATTCGAAATTTGAAAATTTCAAAAACATGTTTGGGTTGGATTACTGGATAGAGGGGATCATAATTAAGAAGTGGGCGTTGGTTTCGTTGGATTTGGACTAGCGAGTAAAAAGTTGTAGACGTTTGAAGTTCAGGGACTAAACTGTAAAGAAAACTCCTCACATATATGTCCCTGGCCGAAATGAAAATAGAAAAAGAAAAATACTAAATTGCAAACGTTCGTTACCGAACGCTAACGGATGGATTCGTTCACTCCGAAGGGATAGACAGCGAACGCTCTCTGTATAGGACTAACCACAAAAAAAACGATCTAAAAGAAAAACCGAAGAAAACCGGATCGGGTTTTTTTTTGTTTTGCGGGTTTTACCGGTTCGCGACGGGTTGGCGGTTTTCGGAGAGAAAACCGGTGGCGGCGCTGGCGTTCTCCGGCGAGACAGGACGGCGGCGGCGGCTTGGGTCCGGCCGGGGCGGCGGCTCCGGTCGTCCAGGAGGGCGGCGAAGGGGTCGGGGAGGGGCGGCGCGGCGAGGCGAGGCGAATGGCGGCGTCGACGGCGGTCAATGGTGACGGGACGGAGCGGGGCAGCGGCGGCGGATCTCGCCGGCGGCGGCGGAAGCGGCGCAAGGGCGGCGGCGAAGAGAGGAACGGGGCCCGGGGCTCCGGATCTATAGGAAGGGGAGGAGGTGACGTGGGGGAGGGGGGTAGAGGAGGCCGGAGCGGACACGAACGCCGAGGTCGGTGCTCGGGAGGCGTGCGACCGGCGGTCTCCTCCGCGAGGTGGGAGACGACGCGGAGCGGGCTGGGCTGGCCTGGCGCTGGCTGGGCCGGCCTAGTCCGGGAAGGATTTTTATTTTCTTTTTAAAAAAAAATTCCAGTCAGACAAAATAAATAAAACTAAATAAGCAAAAAAATAAGATATAGGCATATTATATATCAAAAATTTTAGAAAAAGATTGTCTACGACATGAACATTTTCCTAATGCCAAATAAAATCCACACGAATCCAGATAATTCAAAGAGTGCTACTGGTCTATTAAAATCCAACAAAAACATTTTGAAAATATCAAAATGATTTCAAATTTATTTCTCTCCAATTTTCTGTTGTAGGGAATCATGTTACCCTATTTTCCATATATTTTATTTTTGTAGAAAAATAATTTGTATAAAATCCAAATAACTCCAAATTGAAAAAAATAATTCCAAAAGACTTGGAATTTGATCCTTTGAAACTCCCAACTCATATTTCATATAATTTGAAGAAGTCATTTTATCTCCTCTCATGAAAATCATTGAGTTGCATAAAGTTTCAGAATTGGAGATATTTTCCAAATGAAATTCAAATATTTTCAACACCCCTTGTCATTTAAATAAATGGAAGAAGTCATGTCATCTTCTCTCTAGGGTTTCGTGGTGAAAAGAATTTGAATTCACGGAGATCACGAATGAAAAATGAAAGTTTGGGAAAGTCCTTTTATTCCCTCTCATTTAACTTTCAAAAAGGTTTCGAATTTCACACAATCAATCAAACAATCAATCAAATCTATCTATTTATTATAACATTCCAAAATTTAGAATTTTGGGATGTTACAAACCTACCACCCTTAAAATGAATCTCGTCCTCGAGATTCGGAGAGGCTAGAAAGAAATCGGTTAGGTTCGGGGTCTCTTTAAAATTTCATAAATCGTCTCCGGGGTCTAGGGTGCTACCACCCTTAGAAACATCGTTACGGTCCCATCAATACTCATATACTCCAGCCTTATTCTTGACAGGGCCGGTCTTCTCAGATCATAAGGATAATTCCTTCTCTGGCTCTTCCGGCAGCGGCATAACCTTTTCCTCAATTCTTCTGTACTTTCATCCTGGTAAGGTTATTCCGAGACTGGGTCTTCTTAGCTGACGGGTCTGGCACCAAAACTAAACAACTATCGATATCTCTCATGGTGGTCAACAATTTATGGTTTCTCCCGCAGGAAATGGGTCTGGGTTGAACCTCACCATATATCCTACGGTTGACAAAAGATGCCTTGTACAAGGGGAAAAATTCCTATAACATTCTAAGGTTTAAACAGGGTTTTGATCGTCGTCTCTTTACTATAGGTAAGTCACTCAGATTTACCATCCCATATATCAAGGCGAATAATAAGAGTACGTCGGTATGGTGATCAATCCATCCCGCACCCAAATCATTACCTTGTATACGGCTTAGCGAATCTCGCACTCGGTCATCCTCACAAGCATTGCAGAATTTCTCTTGTCAACGAACCAGGTTCGGATATATCCATAGATTCTGCAAGCCAGAAAAACATCTATCGTTCCTTCACAACTCTCAGGTTTTGCGTTGCTCTATAAATTCTTCTATCGATAAAATCGTAACTTCTCCAGGGTTTTTCCTTCTGCAAGAATGTGCTTGCTTCTTGGCAGGTCCTGGGGCCTGTGGGTTATGGCCCATCTCATCACTTGTAGTCCTTGAACTTATCATCGGGCAACTGATCATTGTTCCAACTTCCTAGTATTCTTAAATCCATCCAATTGTACTGTCTTCCTTCCTTCTATTGGCACCAAACCAAGACATGAGTACTCAGACTTGTCATGGGGTTGCCATTGCTCCATATTACCAACATCATACCTCCTTTATATCCAATAGTACTTCATCTCTTCATCCTCGTGGGATATCCCACATACCGAGATAAAAACTTATACTTATGAAGTCCATATTCACTTCGTGGAACGTCATTATCCTTTCCAGGGTCAAGCGTCCTTACAGGGGAATATTGGCCATCTCTGCATGGCACTTCTTCAACCGGAAACATAAAACACATCATGAACTCCCGACTCCTTCGGGTGACTCCAACTTGTTGGCCACCTCTCCCATATGCTCCAAAACTCGGTATGGTCCTACAAATCTCGGGGCTAACTTTCCCTTAACTCCAATGCGTTTAACTCCTCGCAGAGGGGACACACGAAGACATGCTCTGTCTCCAATTTCATAGACTACCTCCTTGCGTTTTTTAGTCTGCATAACTCTTCTGCCTGGACTGAGCTACCTTCAGTCTATCTTGAATCAACTTAACATTCTCTTCTGACTCCTTGATCACATTTGGTCCAAACAACTGACGTCTCCGACTTCATCCCACATACTCTTGGGGCATCACACATATTGAGACAAAACTCGTATTCCCTTTGTCCGAAATCCACTCAGTGGAGTATCCTTATCTTTTCCAGGGGTCAAGGGTTCTTACAGGGTACTACCACCCTTAAAATGCACAAATCTTCCATAGACCATATTTCTCATATCCTCAAAATGGCAAAAATTCTTCTTCATAGAATAACAACTCATAAAATCCATGTCAGTACCAATGATGCTACTTTATTCATTCTCAAATGATTACTATCTATTGCTCCTCCATTACATGTCTCAACTCAACACCTCAATATAAAAGAAAATGTTCTCACTTCTACTACTCCATTTCTTTTGTTGCAAACTCAACTATCTAGCACAAGTTTCCTTCTCCTTGGGGCATTCTCTGGCAAAGTGCCCTGCTCCATTACAACTAAAACATATTACTTCTGACAAGTATCGAGGTTTCCTTTTTGGGCAACTGTTGAGGTAGTGTCCTGACTCCTTGAACCTATAACATGTGATATGACTCAGATCCTTCCTGGAATCCACTCTGCTTCTCTTTCTGGACCTTTCCATGCCAATCATGGCTTCTATTTCTTGTGGGTCATATTCTACTTCCTCTGTCGGGAATTCTACTAGATCCCCATTCATACAATTCTGGGAGATGTGTCCTTCTTCTCCACATGAATAGCATGACTTGGTGCAGGGATTACTCGGGTCCTCTTTAGGTGTGTCCTCCACATCTTCCTTCATCACAGCTTCTTCTAAAATTTCTATGAGGGCTCCTTTCATTACTTCTTTCTTCTGCTGGATGGTTCGTTGTACCATGGGGTAAATGTGACACTGAGCAGGGTAGTGGGTAGTCCCTTCACACAAGAAACAAGTAATCTGCCTAGTTGGGCATTCTTCAACTGGGTGACTTCCTTCACAATTAGGTAATTCATCCTTGGGTTCTTTATGGGTGTGTCCTATTTCTCCACAAATCTTGCATGCACAAGGTTTCTTCATATCCTTTCCATAAGGCTTCAACTTCTGGGACACAAGCCGAGACTTTGGAGAAGTCAACTTAAATTCTTTCCAAGTGGTTACTCCTTGCCATCCATTGATGGTTTGGTACATCGTCCACCAAGTAGCAGCACCTCTTTCAAAGCACTGAAGAGCATGCTGGGTCATATCCTTTCCGACTATAGAGTTATTCTTCATGTGATCCTCCATGTTCTGAATCCATCGGTCCGTCTCCAATTGACTTATTGGTCCAGAAAAGATAAGCTCATCTCCATTCATCCTCTATTGGGTCCATGGGTTTGGGTGAGATAAGAGAGATAGAGAGGGATACACACAATACAAACAAAAGTTTTAAAAAGACAGATTTTATTTGTGTCTGTCGGGAAAAACATCAAACAAAGGACAGCTCACAAACATCGCATCTAACGTAGGTATATAACAGGGGTTTAGTCTTCTAAAGGTCAATAAATCTTCAATGTCTCCAAACTCTTCAAGCCTTGTTCATGCCTCCAATGGCTTCTTCCGATCATGCTTGTCTTTCTCAAGTCCTTTTGCCAGCTCATCTCTATTGTAGCAAAGTCTCTCGTGACATCCTTGAATATTCTGGAGTTGCATTCCAAACTTCTGGGTTTCAACATCCTTGACATGAGCCATGGTCATACTGTCCTTTAGTTCCTGACAAATCTCCGGTATCTCGAGGTTGTAGCTCCTCCAGCTTGGCTACTTTCAGCTTTTGGTTCCTGAGTTCTTCATGAAATGCTTCCTTGTCTAATACGGCTTCATGGAGCTCCTCCTTAAACTTCTTGATGTACTACTCCAGATCCTGGTGATACACCGGCTAAGGTTAAAACTTCATCTTACTAATAGGTGCTCTATCAGCCTTCTTCCATCAAATCCATTCTGAAGAAATGCATCCTTAACTCAGCACGGTGACAATAGCATCAGCGGGCGATGACATCACGGATAACCGTGTTTCTGCTCTTGTCATTCCCATGAGCTATCATTCCATAGTTGATATCTCCTGCCTTAGGGTTTTCTTTGACAAAATTTCGAGTTCTCATGCTCCTTGTTTCAGTCTTTCTCCGATACACCTTGATCTCGGGTATTGACAACTTCCATAGTCTGCCAAGTTCCATAAGGGTAGCCTTCCTAGTTCATACAATTCTGGGAATTATTCAGAGCCTTCAATTCTCCTAGTCTTCGGAGCCTTCAACCGTTGTAGTTTCCATTATTCAGATGCACAGTAAAATCCTCTTCATTCCGAAACGGTCTTAGTTGTCCAATATCTTGTACTTCTTGGAGTGGTCTCATCAGTCGAATCTTTGTGTGGTCAAAAGGGGAAAGGGGTATGGTCTCACTAAAGGGAATTTTTTTGAATAAGCTCAGAAGAGAAGAGAGGTAAAAGATCTTTTTGAAAGGGAAAGTTGTAGAGAAAAATCTTTGCTATGGGCTTGCCAGTTTCTAGGGTCACGTCCTACAGTCAACATGTGCTCTGATACCATCTCTGTAGAGACCCGACCCGAATGGATCAAATCTCTGTGCTTAAGTGTCATCCCTGGATCGGTATGCTGACACACACAGTACTCGAGGATTTATAACAGAGGTAAATCACATGTAAAAGTAACGTAAATACTATTACCTCAATCCAAAATAGCGGAAGTAACAAGGTTGTGGATTCCCATCAACACCAACGGCAAAGTTGAGTGTAGAAATCGTAACCCTAACGTATCACTTACTCGTCGTAAGATTCCTGCAACATGAGATGTTGCAGCCACAGAGGGTCAGTACATTGAATGTACTGGCAAATTCACACCATAGAGAGAGATGATGAACAATGGCTATCACTACATGCATATTTGGCTGGTGGAAAAGCTCTATGGTTATAGTTTTTGCGAAAAGCCAATTTTTCCCTACTACAAAAGAACAAAATTTTATTTAACTATCATGGTGGTTGTTGAACATTGAGAATGGTTGACATCATTCTCAATCCCAATTAAATAACATCATTAAACCCAACAAACTTAATTTAAAGTAACGTGATGAGATCAACAGGATAATCCAAGAACTAGAACTCAAGATGTCCATAACCGGGGACACGGCTAATCATGATTAGTTTATACACTCTGCAGAGGTTTGCGCACTTTTCCCCACAAGACTCGATCGCCTCCGTTTGTTTTCTCGCACTACATGGTGTTTGAGCAGACGGATGACCGAGACATAGTCTTTCAAAAGCGCTAGCACCTTACGATCGGGTAGACCGAGACATAGTAGTGGGGTTTGGATGCAAATGAAGTAGTAGATGATTATATAAAGAGGTTAAAACAATGTGAACGCAGTGGGGTTTGGATGCAAATGAATACGAAGGGGAGGTGAAGAAGCCGAGGAGAATTGGTTCCCGATGGAGAAGTAAATGGGAGAAGTGGCGTGCGGGCAGTTGATTAGACGGCTAGGTAGACTAAACGAAAAGGCCATGCGGGTAGACTGATGAGTCGTACCTGTTCGTGTACGTGCCCATCCTTCCTGATAGGTGGGACCTATGAAAACAGATAAAGGTGCTAGCGCTTCTAAACAGATGACCGAGACATAGTCTTTCAGAAGCGCTAGCACCTTACGATCGGGTAGACCGTACCACCTACATCCCCTACATCTGCTACTCTACCACTGTAAGAGTTCGCACAACTTAGTCAACTATGCTAGAGCCCATAATAGCTTGTGGCTGCACACGGAAGTTTCTAGTATGAATAGTCTCATGATCCCTTTGAGCCTGGGTGGCGGTCCAAAAGAAAACAGGCAAGTCCTGGAATACCCAGGTGCCTCAATCCACCCAGATGTGTGTTTAAGTTGCCACCTTAGATAAACCATTAATTAACAATCTCACATCTGTCATGGATTTCACTCACCCAATCCACGTCTACTAGCATAGCATGGCATGGTAAGCAAACGTAGAAGTAACTCCCAAAGGTTTGATAATAAACAGGTAATAGGTACTACCTCATCAACTACTTCCCAATACCCACATGTTATTAATCCTACTCATGCAATGTTTGAGGGTTGTAACTAATGCATAAAAACTGGGTATGAAAAGAGATATGATCAAAGTGTGAACTTGCCTGCAATGTTGATGAAGATGATTCGCACTCAAAAATCTTGCTAGATCTACTCGTCACACTTCAGTCAATCTATCGTAAGCAAGCAATAGTAACCATACATAAGCAATCACTTAAAAGATCAAAAAGATCGAAGAAGTCGATTCGGAAAACAGCAAAACCAAGCAAATAGCTCTTGCAACATAAAACAATTTCTAACAGTACCAAAATTATATGAATTTGGCCTTATCAAAAAGTTTAGGTCAAGAGCTTCGATTTGCAAAAAGAATCAACTCAAACGGAGCTACAAAACTCAAGTTATGTTCAAAAGAAGTTTGAATATAAATCTGAACAAAATTCGAAATTTGAAAATTTCAAAAACATGTTTGGGTTGGATTACTGGATAGAGGGGATCATAACGAAGAAGTGGGCGTTGGTTTTGTTGGATTTGGACTAACGAGTAAAAAGTTGTAGACGTTTGAAGTTCAGGGACTAAACTGTAAAGAAAACTCCTCACATATATGTCCCTGGCCAAAATTAAAATAGAAAAAGAAAAAGACTAAATTGAAAACGTTCGTTACCGAACGCTAACGGATGGATTCGTTCGCTCCGAAGGGATAGACAGCGAACGCTTTCTATATAGGACTAACCACAAAAAAACGATCTAAAAGAAAAACCGAAGAAAACCGGATCGGGTTTTTTTTGTTTTGCGGGTTTTACCGGTTCGCGACGGGTTGGTGGTTTTTGGAGAGAAAACCGGTGGCGGCGCTGGTGTTCTCCCGCGAGACAGGACGGCGGCGGCGGCTCCGGTCGTCCAGGAGGGCGGCGAAGGGGTCGGGGAGGGGCGACGCGGCGAGGCGAGGCGAATGGCGGCGTCGACGGCGGTCAATGGTGACGGGACGGAGCGGGGCGGCGGCGGCGGATCTCGCCGGCGGCGGCGGAAGCGGCGCAAGGGCGGCGGCGAAGAGAGGAACGGGGCCCGGGGCTCCGGATTTATAGGGAGGGGAGGAGGTGGCGTGGGGGAGGGGGTAGAGGAGGCCGGAGCGGACACGAACGCCGAGGTCGGTGCTCGGGAGGCGTGCGGCCGGCTGTCTCCTCCGCGAGGTGGGAGACGACGCGGAGCGGGCTGGGCTGGCCTGGCGCTGGCTGGGCCGGCCCAGTCGGGGAAGGATTTTTTTTTAAAAAAATTCCAGTCAGACAAAATAAATAAAACTAAATAAGCAAAAAAAATAAGATATAGGCATATTATATATCAAAATTTTCAGAAAAAGATTGTCTATGACATGAACATTTTCCTAATGCCAAATAAAATCCACACAAATCCAGATAATTCAAAGAGTGCTACTGGTCTATTAAAATCCAACAAAAACATTTTAAAAATATCAAAATGATTTCAAATTTATTTCTCTCCAATTTTCTGTTGTAGGGAATCATGTTACCCTATTTTCCATATATTTTATTTTTGGAGAAAAATAATTTGAATAAAATCCAAATAACTCCAAATTGAAAAAAATAATTCCAAAAGACTTGGAATTTGATCCTTTGAAACTCCCAACTCATATTTCATATAATTTGAAGAAGTCATTTTATCTCCTCTCGTGAAAATCATTGAGTTGCATAAAGTTTCAGAATTGGAGATATTTTCCAAATGAAATTCAAATATTTTCAACACCCCTTGTCATTTAAATAAATGGAAGAAGTCATGTCATCTTCTCTCCAGGGTTTCGTGGTGAAAAGAATTTGAATTCACGGAGATCACGAATGAAAAATGAAAGTTTGGGAAAGTCCTTTTATTCCCTCTCATTTAACTTTCAAAAAGGTTTCGAATTTCACACAATCAATCAAACAATCAATCAAATCTATCTATTTATTATAACATTCCAAAATTTAGAATTTTGGGATGTTACATACCAACATAAAGAGCATCTCCAACGGCAGCCGGCAAATTTCCTCCCACTTCCTTAAGAGGAGGACGACATCAAACGCCAGCGGCATACATTTTTACAACTCTAATCAACCAGATGAAATTCGTGCAAACACGGAGTGATTTCATATAAGCATGAAGGATTTCGTATAAAAAAGCCGGATCTTCATATAGACATGATGGATTTCATTACATTTACATGAACTAAGAGGTGCCAATCCGGCTCTCTTGTATAATTAATACTCCCTCCATCTGGAAATACTTGTCCTAGAAATGGATGTATCTAGACTTATTTTAGTTCTAAATGGCCGCCCGCGGATCCCTTTGTCTTCCTCATGTCCGCCAGACACTTGCGGGGTCGACGAAGGTCCTCGGAAGAGACGAAGCAGCAAAGAAACCACCTGAATCCGCGGTCGTCTCCTCGGAGGTGGCCTTCATGGGTCCCAAGTGGCTGCGGCCTCTCGTGTTCTACTTCTCCTTGATGATGGCAGCGGACACGGAGAAGCTGGCCACCTTCTCATCGCTCTCCATGCACCCGGCTTCTGTCTCTGCCTGCATGGCGCTGCCGCAGGCACGGGAGGCACGCCCATAGACATGGGAGGCGCGGCCACCGCAGACACTGGTGGCGTGGTACGACGCGGCAGCGATGACGCCCGTACCGGCGTGCTCGCCGTCGTGCCGGCGTGGAGCAACTCGCCACTCCTCATCGAGCTGAACTAGAGCAGCGAGTTGCTGAACCACGCACCTGCTTGGGACGGCAACTGGCTCCGTCGGGCCAAGCAAGGTTGGTGAAGCACCAAGCGGCCTCGCCCGTATCCGGAGGGCTCGGCGAGCCACCCAGCCGGGTAATATGCTGGTGAACGGCTCATCAGAAGCCATCGGAAGAGTGGAGAAAATGGTGAAGGAGGAGATGGGGAAGCGGCGGAGGGGTGCGATTCTTGCCCGCTGTCTGTCTGGCCTCGTGTAAATAGAGGGTGGACGATAGGAGCTTGGCCGGTGTCTGGCCTCGTTTAAACTGAGGGCGGACGGGAGGAGCTCGGCCGGTGTTGCGTTTAATTCCATCCCGCTCATGAACGGACGTGTGGTCGGAGTAGGATTCTCGTTTTGCATGCGGGTTTAACGGAGGGGTTTAATGGAGGCGCCGGGCGTGCAACGGGCGGCGCAGTACTATTCGATTTGACAGCAGTAATGAGCCGACAAATCACAAAGGCCCTCGCCTCTCATGAAACCGACCGAGCTAGACTGCCCCGCCCTCTAGCCTTTTAAAAAATGTCACAATAATGGTGTCCAGCATAAGTGCACAACCCACCCCTCAAATAAAACTAAGCACCCTGGAATTCTTTGACAAAACTAAGCACCCTGAAATTCTTTGACAACTAAACTGCTGGCTATATGATGTTGGCCATATATATTGTACGTATATAATGTGAAGAAATGAGTGCTTTTCGTAAGATGTCTTAATACTCACCTAGACGAAGGGAGTATTCGATTTGACAGCGAGCGGCGCAGTTCCCGGTACGGCTTTAGTGCAGACGAGGGAGGGATTAGCGGTTCCTGATATGTTGAACGGCCAATGCATCCTCCTTCAATTAATGCATGAGGGAAGTAATGGGAGGAGGTCCGGGAAAAGAGGCTGCACGATGTGAATGCAACGCAGTTTGCCCTCGTTGCCCTTATATAAAGGTGCCCCTCCATTCCAATGCATCTACCACATCGTACGCACCTAAGCATTTGCCTAAGCACCAACACTAAGCGCAAAATAGCTCACTCCAGACCCATGGCGGCGATGCACGTGAGCGGCCAGCGGCTACGCCAGATGGTCCATGATGCCGGCCTGCGGCATGGCGCCGAGGATCGTCTCCAGACGGTGTTGGAGACCGGCTAGTGGATGGCCATCGTCGACGCCAACTACGACTCTCAGTTGGACCAGATGATCGTTGACACCAGCAACAAGTTCACCGTCATCAAGAAGCTCGCGGACGACATCACCGTACTCCTCCAGCCCGCATGCCCGGGCTCCTCATTGCCTGCCACCCTAATCGGCCTCCATGGCCGGAACCTCTTTCAAGCACTGGTGGCCCTGCGACTGCCCGCTGATGCCAGGAAGGATGTCCACCTGGAGGTCGCGGTCGCCGCGAGGCGCCTCGCCCTGCAAGAATTCATTGACCTACACATCCACGTGTACGAGCAAATCGTGTACATAGTTATCTACAAGGACAGTGAGGACGCTACGACGTTGGCCTTCCTCAACCGGCTGGAAGCCTTGGATGCCTTTGCTGAGAAGCACCTCGACCTCGCCACAAAAGCCGCCACTCCTTAGCCGCCGGTCGGTGGCCCGGTGCACTAAGTTGAGGAGGAGGAGGTCGTACGTTCGTGGATCCATCTTTCTTCTTTCCTTCTATAACCACCACTGTGATCACATCATCGTGGCCTTAATTCTTATTGTGCTGTTGCATTCTTGTTCTAGTCAATACCGGCATGTGCGATCCCTTTGCTTAATTATATGCATCACTGTAACTAGTACTCCGTCCGTCAATTTATAAGTTGTGCTTACCTTTTCCATCAACTTCGTGCAACGTGCGGGCATCTTGCTAGAAACACTACTCCCTCCGTCTAGGTGAATAAGTCATCTTAGATTGTGTGTATGTCATGTGGGGCCTTAGTGTAGCTTGCCTAAGGTGTGGCTTGAACCAAACACTCACCTAAGTTAATCAAACTTGCCTAACCTTACATTCCACGAGATTTTGCCACATGTTAGAATCCAGAAAGCTCCACATGTAGAAGCATAATGCACAAACCACCAGAATCTCATGCGTGCAATGCACGTGTACCTTACTAGTACTAGTTGGTAGGAGTAGTGGTAAGAAAAAAATTCCAGTTTTGGCACGAGCTCGTACTGCGGGAGCACCACAAGGCCTGCTGCAGGAGTTACATTTCCCTCTCAGGGCCCACGGGACCGAACTTCAGTGGCTTAGTGCCCGGCCTATGAGTCAATGACATGCGGACCTTAAATGCGGCTGGCCCACATGTCATTCTCATGGTGGTGGCGTGGTTCGTGACTCACTCGTTCGAGATGAACCGACCGGTGGTGGCGTGGCAGTGGCGAGGGTGCCACAGCTAGGCGTCGGGGCGTTACGAGACGTAGATGGCCACACCGGCGGGTACTACCTATAGTACATAAGTACTCCAGCTGAGGATTGATGCCCAGGACAAAATGTGTCACAGCCGCTGGATGAAAATTCGATGGTGCGGGAGTACGGATTGGAGCACAGCAACGGAGCAGGCAAACCGCGTCCAATCGGGTGTGTCCGTGGTAGAAAGTTGATGATCGCCGCAGTTCAGCTGGCCCGCATGTCATGCACACAAAGGCAGAGGAGCGGTGGGGCCGAGAGGGATGAGGGGCATGTCGGGGGGATGAGGATCCCCTGACGCAAACAATCCTACCATTCTATCACTGACACGTGGGACCCATAAGCATGGGTCCCACCTGTCAGCGAAGGAAAGGCAGGGCAAGGCAGTGATAGCCACGTCAGAGGATCCATGTCCACGTCGGGGGACATCGTGCCGTGGGTTGGAGCGGCGTCATGGGAATCGCGTGTGGGTGTGGCAGTGGTAGAAACAAGAAACGTGATGGTCATCGTGGTTCAACTTCCATGGACAAGCTGTCATGTCTGCTGACACATGTATATCAAAACTAGAGTGTTTATATTTCAAGCATGTGAACAAGTATTATTCTACTACTTTGGATCCATTGCAACACACGGGCCAACACATTGGTAGTAGTAGTGTCCATCTCTATCTCTAGAGGCCTTCCCTCGTTCATCCTTTTCTCTCACAAGATAAACTACTCATACAAATGCATCTTGATGTTTCGTGGAACGCACGAGGATGTTTCCTTGGGGGTCTCTCCAGTGCGGCGTGGCCGTAGTTGCAAGTTGACGCCCCTTGAGATGCCGACGTGGAGGGGCACTCGGATTTCCTCCGATGAGGAGTAGTAAATGCATTCTAAAAACTACTTCCGTGTCCATTTCCTAAATCTCCCCCTGCCCACTGTTTCACAGGTTAGGCTCGGTGTGAGTGGAGATTGGCTTGCATATATACGGGAGGGTACAAACATCAATTTGCACAACATTTACAATGGTGAAACCGTTCCCGTAGAACCTTTGTCCAACGTTGGGATCAGCCATGCAACGGGCCACCGCATGAATTGGTACGATGGAACCATGGTGAGATTGAATAAGATAGCACGGACCTTGCACACGGCGGTCAAAGGCGGACCATGCTGTCTGCGGCCGATTTGTTGCCGTACGAGTAGGAAGACGCTGTGCTCCTTTCTAACCGCATCTTCGCGGTGACAAACCAGGGGACTTATTTTGTATGGGAGACATCCTACGATATACTCCCTCTCTCCTAGTTTATTTGTTTTGAATCTTTTCATTTTATAAGTTTCAAATTCAAATTTAGAGCTCCCCATCACATGTTGAGATTACAATGTCCATTAAATCGTTGCATGCATGTATAGTAAAGAAACAAATCTCGAGTTTGGCACGAGTTCGTGCTGCGGGAGCACCACAAGCCCTGGCGCAGGAGTTACATTTCCCTCTCAGGGCCGTCGGGACTGAGCTTCAGCGCCTTACTACACCTACCTTTGAGTCAATAACATGTGGACCCGATAGGTGACTGGTCCACATGTAATGCTCCCGTAGGCAGAGGGGCAGTGGGGCCAAGAGGGGTGAGCCGCAGGTCCGGGGACGTGTGGTTTCATGGGTTCGAGCGGCATCGTGGGAATCGCGGGTGGCTGTGGTAGAAACTTGATGCTCGCCGCATTTTAGGTGGCCCACATGTCATGCACACAAAGGCAGAGGGGCGGTTCGGCCGAGAGGGGTGAGGCGCACGTCGGGGGGCGTGGTGCCGTGGGTTGGAGAGGCGTCATGGGAATCGCGAGATGAAACGTGATGGTCACCGTAGTTGAACTTCCATGGACAAGCTGTCATGTCTACGGACACATGCACTGCATACCGATCACTGGAAGGAGCAGCAGAGAAAGCTATATATGCAGATAAATAGTTCCTTATAGTCAAGCGGGCCCACGCTACTACTCTGTTCCAAAGACATGCACACCATCGAAATAGTCCATCTATATCAATATACACCGAGAGGGAATAATTTTTTTTACAAGAGAGGAAATAGTTCATCCATCCATAATGCCCTCCTGCTGGTGCAGCCTTTTCTTCTTCTTCTTCTTCTTCTTCTTCTTCTTCTTCTTCTTCTTCTTCTTCTTCTTCTTCTTCTTCTCATTCTCTGTGGGAGACGGCTTCACAACAAGCTCTTTGGACCTTGCAGCTATCTCGAAACTCACACGGGCATCGAGGGCAGCATATTTTATCCGCTCGTACGTCAAGGGATAATTCTCCCATCCAGACGACCTTAATGCCACCGTCTCGTCACCCTTTTGAAGATTTGTACCGAGCACAAAATTTGATACGTCGAATAGGGATGGTGTCTGTTTATTACAAACTTCTACAGGAATTTTGATTCTGGTTTGTAGGTCAGCGATGCTATTCAAATTAAGGTTGTACGGCTCCAGCTTTTGTTTGTCCCCTTCGATGGCTGCCCCACAGAAGTATACGTCCTCCCGAGACAAGAAATCGTGAAGCTCACCTAGTATGGAGGGCGAGTGTATGATGTGGTACACCAAAACTTCATCTTGGAGTCACAGCTGAAGGACGGCGGCACGCTGGATCTTCCCAGGGGCACGCTCCATGTACTCTGTGTCGAGACCGATGACCCTCGTCTCTACCTTTTCGAGGGAGTTGGATACATTGTTGATCCACTATCGAACAACCCTTGGGTGGACGGTGACGGTGGCAACTATGCGCATCGAGCCTTCGACGAGGACATGTTGGACGCTAAAAACCTGCATCTCGATCTCTATCGCCATTTGGAACCGCTGGAACGGAGGGCTATGGTTTGGAGAATTTGGATTAGATGGCTAGTCTAACTGAAGTAGTAGATGATTATATAAAGAGGTAAAAACAATGTGAATGTAGTGGGGTTTGGATGCAAATGAAGATGAAGGGGAGGTGAAGAAGCCGAGGAGAATCGGTTCCCGATGGAGAAGTAAATGGGAGAAGTGGCGTGCGGGCAGTTGATTAGATGGCTAGGTAGACTAAACAAAAAGGCCATGCGAGTAGACTGATGAGTCGTACCTGTTCGTGTACGTGCCCATCCTTCCTGATAGGTGGGACCTATGCAAACAGATAAAAAAATGTGTCGTAGTTTTTTTTTGAGCGCGTGATGGGAGACACAACATTCTCTGGTTAAGGAATACTCCCTCCGTTTAGGTGAGTATAAGTCACCTTATGAAAATCAGGTTTTCCCAAAACCTTTAGGCGTGGAGCATTAACTTCCTGCTCGATCCCCTCCTAGCCTCGTTAGCTAGTGTTCTCTTCCTCTGCTGCCGCGTTCTACCTTTCCATTTTTCCTCTTCTCAAGTGTGGAACGATCTGCATGCCATCCTTGATGCACCAGAACGACCACTGCATGCATCGCAGTAGAGCGTTGATTGGGCATGCACGAGAATTTGGTTCTGCTCACAATATGGATGATACCTGAACGATGAAGTGAACAGGCATGCTAGCACAGGAGACCTATTTACGCTATACAATACTGGAGTACTCATGTACCTACTACTAGTAGTAGTACAACTATGGTACACTTGATGGTCAAAATACTATTCATCCGGTCCTCACAGTGAAGTGACAACACCCTGCGCCTAACACTAGTCCAGGCGGCGTGTTCGGGTTACCAAAGTCAGCCTCACCCCGTGCACAGTGCAGTCTGTCACCGCCGCTGTACAGCACATTGGCTCCTCGCCTCGTCTCCCTCTCCGCTCCCATAGCACCACTCCATCTCCATCTCCTTCTCCGTCTCCATCTCACTGTGCCCCCGTGTACCGTCGCCTCACTCGCCTCCCCCAGTACCACTATTCCCTCGCTAGCCGCTCCAGCACCGACATCCTTCTCCCCCGTAAATCAAGCCCCCTTCCAAACTCCACCATGGCCGAACGCGAACCGCGCAACATCCATATGAGCCGCAATTGGAGCAATCTCCCCAGTGACATCCTCGACCTCTGTTGTTCGTGTATGGATATGTTGAGCGCCCTACGGCTAGATGCATGCTCGAGGGACATGCACACAGCCATCGTCGAAGCGAGGCCTAAGATTTTCAAGACACGCTGCTTGCTGCTATCTGGTCTTGCGAGATTGGCTCACCATGATACGGAGGCGTGCATGATGCCCCTCGACTTCAATCCGATCTCCATTAGCTGAAACGTCTTTGTAGGTATGTAGTGGGTCATCGTACATCATTTCCCTCGACATCGATCCGATCACCATCGCTCGAAACTTCTTGGCAGGTATGTACTGGGTCGGCATGAACTCCCACTAGATGGCTGCCTTCAGAGAAGACGGTAAAAAGTTGGTGCTCGTGAACTTCCAGACCTCCCATGAGATTATCCTTCCTCTGTTGGATTATTAGAGTATTACCATCGCGGTCCAAGTCATCTAGATTACTGTGTCAATTGGACGGACCTTGTTTTGCAGAAGATTGTAATCTGCCAAGTGCCCACACGACATGCGAATTATGCAGACTTCAAGCTAATTGCCTTGTTCGATCGCGAACTCGCCTATCTTTATGCCGGTGCCTTCTTTAGCTGGAGACAACTCGGCTCACAGTCGATCATCATCAAAGCTGATACACACTTCTGTGATGCTATTGAACACAATGACATCATCTACGCGATCGACAAAGCAGATGGCACCACATATTGCTGGGACGGCATGTGTAAGTTGTTTCCTCTCATGTTAATGATGACGCCATGACACTGTTTGAACTTTTTGTGATGATTGGCATATCTCTGTTTGAGCAGAATTTGAGTAGAACTATGGCAATGTATTAGAGACGCCGTAAATCAGCTATATTTGGAATGAGTTAATTCATGCGATTGTGACCATGTCATTACAGCCAATTTGTACCCTGAATAATCAAACGGTTAGGAATATATGGATATTATCCTTATTTTACAGTAATCTATATACTACTACTAAATATGAGTGTGTATCAATGGCCATGTTAGTTTCCTCATTTTCATGATTTAGAAACATGCACCACACTGTTGGTTTCATCTAACCATACATTAGGGAAGTAAATGTGCATATGGAGAACTCTATATTTGGAAGTAGTGAAATCCTGCAATGCTTACCATGTGTACATACCTATATTCGCCCTTCAGCAATCAATGGCTAGAATAATATCCTCACAAAATTTTTGCCCACAGAACACGAGTATATAACAATGCATGGTATGTTAGTTACCTTGAAGAATTTGTTTGTGAGGACAGAACATGATTACATAACATGCATGACATGGTAGTTTCCTGTGAAGAATCGATTGCGAGATAGCATGAGTATAACCATGCATGGCACTTCTATATTTTTGAACCCAGTATACATTTCCCTGTATTTTCCTCCTAGTTCCAACAGGGACATATCAATGCCGTTTCTTGCATTATCCTACTCATACTCTGAACAATGCTGATCTTACATTAACAATGCCTGTCCTTTTTGATATGATGCAGTGTCCCTACAGTTACTGCCCTTTGTAATCACACCAGCTTTGCCAAAAACAAGGAAGCACAACTGGTTCCTCGCTCGATCAGACGACGGCAAAAGACTGATGATCATTCGGACACATGAGCCGGAAAAGTTATATTGCAAAAACCCCACTGTATACAAGCACCGTATAATACGTGAGTATCCGGACAGTGGCTGTTATGTCTATGAGCAGGATACCAGCTTGTTGGGGCCTTTAGGATTTTTTAGTTGGAGGTGGGTAAACAGCCTTGGTTCACACTCTCTGTTTCTCGGACTCAATTTCCGATTAACCAGGAGATCACCGTTGGCAAGGACCTTGATTGCAGAGAGGCTCTATTTGCTATGGAAAACTGTGTCTACACGGCGAGCCCTAGGAGTTCGCGAGCAAACTCCCCTGATTGTCAACGATACAGCCTGTAGCCAAAAGAAGGTGAGAATGACAAAGGCATCTGGATTAACTTTGATCCTTGGATGTCTCAATTACGACAGGCAGTGATGTGGTTCGAGCCTTCAGGTTGATAGGTAATTGGGCTGTTGCATCGAAAGGGTGGAGTACTGGTGTCTCCGGATCACTGGTCGCTGAAGCGGGGCGGCAAATTATGATGGTGTTGGATCATCTCTTTGAATGACTTTGTTGTCTTTGCTGCTGGTTCTGGATGGGTAGTTCTTTCTTTTGTTATGCATATTCCTTGTCATTTGGTCATCCTCGTCTATGTCACTCTTACTATGTAATAGTTGCTTCTGTTTAGAATGTCATTCTCGTCTGGATCACGAGAGTCTGAGTGCTGCAGATGGGTGCGTTTTGGTGGTGCAGCAAGACTTCTTATGAACTATCATGTCTTGCTGTTTATGTCAATAGTAGTCACTAGTCAGTGTTTGAATGTTGTATATATCGTTGTTTCGAACTGTTTATTGTCTCGAACTACTGGTGGGCTAAATGAGGGCATCACCATTCTCCAGTGTTCAGAGTATATCTCCTTTTTTCAAGTTATATAATTTGAGCTCAGTGTCTTTTCGATGATGTACACTTGTTTGGGCCAGTGAGGTGTCGTTGAATATGGGCCGAGTAGTAACGCAATGCCAAACAGGTCAATTATGACTACCAGGCCGGGCTCTCAAAATATCTTGAAATAAAGGCCGGGCTCTCCAAAAAAGAATGAATAAGGACTCTTAGGCCGACATGTGGGTGTCACCGGTGTTTTCGTGCGCTTGCGCGCCGAGAGCATATTGGCGCGTGCTCAAAATTCATGCTACATTTTCATCCGTAGTCTCCCGCCCCTCCCCCACCTCTGGAATCTTGATTCCTACTCCAGTTCCCCCAAATCCCCCCCCTGTACTCCCTGTACTCAAGCGCACTATCATGTCGCCGGTCAATGCGGATCTCCGAGCCGGAGATCCTGAGGTCCGTCCTGCCTTCGGTCGCTCCGTGCTATCGCTCAACAGTGGCATGGCGGCACTTGACGACCAGTTTGCTGGCAAAGTGTTGATGGTAACCATTAACGGCGACCGGCCTCCCGTCTCGCTGGATGACCTTGTCAAAGCTCTTGGCATTGCGCACGGCATCCAAATAAGTGACTTGCTCGTCAAAGTCTGTCCGCCACCGGCTGATTTCTTCGTCAGGTTCCGGACAACTTTCGACTGCAGTCGTGTGTTCGAATCTTCCCGGCGTTTGTTTTGCGATGGCGCGCTGGTGAGATTTGATCAGTGGCACCTAGGATGGGGCTCGGTGCCCTCTAAGCTTGAGTTTTTAACAAAGCTTACCTTCCACGGCATGCCTCGACGTGCTTGGAACAGCGAGTCCATGAACGAGCTTATCAACGACCTTGGAGGTGAGCTCGTAAGTATGTTTGTTCCTCTAGACAGCTGGGCTCTGACGGTTATGGCATGGATGAAGAAGCCGTCCACCATACCGAAGGTGATTGGTGTTGAGAAACCGGTGCAGGAACCGGGGTTGTACTATTCGTCGCCACCAAGGCCGCCGCGGACCATGTTGGGGATGTACCTGTATCGAGTGTTCGTGCATGTCGAAGAAGTGGTCAATCCATCAATCGAAGTCCTGCCGCCGCCGCTGGTGCCAGGGTCCGTCGACGACGTCCATTACAGGAGTCAACGTCAGACTTTCCCCGTGTTGCTCGGAACGATGGATGGCACAGGGCCTACTCCATCACGCGGCGGAGGCCAGTGCTTCTTTGGGAGAAGAGGCAGGGCTGGCTGCCTGGATGTGCTCTAATTTGAGGTAACAACTGAATCTTGTCAGATACTAGTTAAATCCGAGCTATGGGTGTGAAGCACTAATATACCAGTACATTTGATTATGACCTATTCTAATTTTGTACCTGAACTTTTTTTAGAAAGGGTTGTACGTCAACTTAATGTGCTAGGAGAACTTATTGTGTTGTCTGTCTATTTTCTTTGCACAACATTCAAGATATTTCCCCGTCATTGATAAAGACGACGAACCGTTACGTACGACTTCGTTCGTTTCAACATAGCCCTTCCCGTAGCGATCCACTGCTTCCATCCTGATTGTGCCGCCTGCATGAAATTTGTGTATGCAAGTTCAGTGTGCTATCATGTTCTATATGATTGTGTTAACTATATAAGTTTTTACTGAGCATCAGCAATGCATATGGCCGAAAGATGTATTTACGAGCATCGTCCGATGGGTCTCTCTCTCTCTCTCTCTCGCACACACACACACAGACACGCGCGCGCACAGGCACAAGTGGGACCCGTTGAATTATTTATTTACTCGTGACAACTTTTAATTAGGTTCCACTGTAATCTAACTTTTTTCTTAAGTTATTAATTGAGCTCAGTGACTTCAAAAAGTTGTACAGAAGCCTTGTTTGGGCCTTTCCGGCGTCGCTGAATGTGGGCTGAGTAACCATGTTAGGTTGTACTGTACTACACATGTCTTTTTCGCTATTTTTTAAATAATACATTTTTTATTAATTTTCATAAATATTACATTGGGTAATTTTTTTTCAAAAATAATACACCGTCCGCCCGCTGCAGGCAGACTGGGCCTAGTCGGCCCACAGCAGGCCGATTGGATTCCAGTCGGCCTACAGCTGGCCGACTGGCCCCTGTCGGCCCAGTGTGGGCCGACTGGAGCTAATTGGCTCGCTGTGGGCTAATTGTTTTTGCAAAAGTGTTAATCATGTATTTAAAAAATATGTGTATTGTGACCTCCTCCGCTCGTTGTGGGCCCACTGTTGACTAAAAAATATGTTTTAAAAAGTGTTAAATGTGTGTATAAAAAATGTTCCTTATCTATACAATTTTTTAATGTGTGTATAAAAAATAGCTTTTTTCAACATCAGCAATGCAACTGGGCCGACAGTTGTACACAATATCCGGGTCAACTTGTTATTCTCCGCCCTGCTGGGCTGCAAACTTTCCTAGGAGGTATGCATTAGGCTTAACAAGAAAATGGACTTTAAGAAATAATAAATGGGATGTAATTATAATAACTGGACATTTACTATGCACCAAACACGTAATTAGTTTGAAAAATATATTATTTTTGGAATTTGAAAATTTTAATTTCATTACTTGTTGCGCGCGCAATATTTCGTTGGATTTTAACGTAATAGAACTTTATTTTAAAATTATATTTAACCTGACTAGAAATTTCGGATACAAATATTTCGGACTCCATCAAAATGTGGGAATTTTTTTTGAATTCTATTTTGAGCAGTTGTTTGAAATTATTAATCGTTGTCCTAGCTAGAAGTTGGGCCGTACTTTTAACAAACTATAAATGGGCTGTAGTAAATTCCATTAGAATGAAAAAATGGGTTGTACATTCTTACAAATCGCAAATGGGCTATATGTTCTCTGCCAAATCCGAGCTGTGGGCCTACTAAGTTGACGCGTACCAAGGGCTTTGTCAACTTAGTCAATATAAACGATTCTAGCTGCAGTGATCGTACGATGTCCATCCAACGGCCGTAGTGCTTCTTCAACCTCTAGTCTTCTTGCTCCAGCCGCCCAAAGCAGCGCCGGTCCTGTCACGTGCTCCTGCCTCTCGTGGCCGGCTGTCATGCCGCGGAGGCCTCACCGCGCCGTACTACTCCCACCGCTGGCCAGGCCATCCCTCTACTCACCCACACCCCCTGTAATTCTACGGCGACGACAGCCCCACACCGCAGCTGAACCAGTGAACCCTCGTACTCCTCTCCGCGCGGGCTTCCACTTCTGCGTCTTCCCCGGCTCTGTGTCGTCCCCTTCCTAGGCCTCGCCGTCGTCCAGACCACCGCCCTGGTGCTCTCAGCGCGGCATGGTCAACATGGTCAACGACCGACTTCCATCGGAACAGTAGTGTACGTGGACATGCTGACAGCTGGGTCCACGGCAGCCGCAAGGAAGTGCCTCCTTATTACGCGCAAAATAATTATTCCTCCACCTGACAGCGGGGACCCACCGGACGGGCCACCGTATTTCGCGAAAAAAATGATTCGCCCCCTGACTGCTGGGACCCACGAGCTACATCTTCGCACGCAAGAAAGTGCGTCTGAAAAAAACGATTCGCCCCCCTGACTACTGGGACCCACCAGCTACACCTTCGCACGCAAGGAAGTGCATCCGGGCAAAAAACCGATTTGCCCCCTCACTGCTGGGACCCACCAGCTACATCTTCGCAGGCAAGGAACTGCCTGACAGTCGGGAATCACCTGGTCGAAGCGTACATAGCGTTGTCATTCTGGTCGCCAACGTGTACATACATACTGGTCGATGTAGAGGCGCGCACGTGTCGTAGTAGAGGCGCGCACGTGTGGTAGTAGAGGCGCGCATGTAGCATGTACACGTACGTACAGCGGCCAGGGTGCAAGAAAGAAAATACGGCCACGTATGTGTACATACGGGCGGGGTCTCGAACGCCTACTCGCGCATACGTACGGCCAGGGCTCGTGTACATGGCTGGGTCGGAACGGAGAAACATCGTCGTCATCGTGTTCATGGGGAGGCAATGGAATACGTCGTGTTCATGGGGAGGAAACGGAATGCGTCGTGTTCATCGGGAGGGCTTGGACGGAACATGCGATGGAAACGAGGCCTGGCGTACCGCAGAATGGAGGAAACAGCCTTGTGTTCGACCAGCCACATTTGAAACGGGATCCTGTTCATCGGGAGGGGTCTGGCGTACTGCAAAACGGAGGAAACATACCTCCTATGGTCGAAACGGGGGTCCTGTTGATCGGGAGGGGTGTGGCGTACCATAAAACAAATGAAATAGACTTGTGTTGGAGCGCTACGGTTGAAACGGGGGCCCTGTTCATCTGGAGGGGTGTGGCATACCGCAAAATAGGACTCCACGGTGATAGAGGCAAAAGTGTCCCGTCTTTCGATGAGATAGTGGCTATCGTTTTAGAGGAAGTCGACTTTGACGATCCAACTACGAACGTGCGAGGACGTCGCGCCTTAGCAATCGCTAAACCAATTCCGAGGGGTTATTGACCACGCCGGAGCACGATCAACCTGACCACGAGGGCTTATTTCCTGCGAGCAAACGAAGAACAAGCAAGAAACTAAGATTGCAATCTGGATATTGCTAATATAAGATGAAAGATTTATTGATCAAGGTGGGGTTCTGTGACGTCTTGGTCTGGTCGTTGGACACAAACGAAGTAAGCGAGTTGCCGCTACGGCAAACTTTTAATCTAAACAAAACCCAAAGTCTAAACGACGCCCTAAGGGTTGTATATATGGAGGAAGAGGGGGGAATTTCGTGGCCCTTGGAGGAGGGGTCCGAAACCAACCCTAACTCTTGTTTCCCCACACATACGGACTCTATAAACAACCTATACTTAAGTATTTCGAAAATACATGGGCCTGGCCCAATAATAAGGTGACGCAGCACCTAAAATAGCCTCTGGACGAAATTTATGAAGTGGCATCTTGTATATTTTGTCCAAGGCTTCATGCACTCCTTATGGTGGCTTCAAAGTCCAGAAATCATCACTTGTAACTCCGTTCTGGATCCCCTTGTGCATGCCATCATCTCCACGCTTGAACTTGTTCCAAGGTTCATCTTTCTTGTCCAAGCTAGGCCCTTCATTTGTAAGAAAGACAAATGTATCCAATTTAGGCAGCATCATATTCTCATGAACATTAGAATTGTTACCAAGAAACGAAAGTACCTGATAATTCAATTGGCGTGCGCGAGCTCTAGTAATTGGTCCAGTATGTATAGCAGCAGGGGCTGTGGGTGTAACAATGGTATTGATGTCCTCATCATCCTCCCCTTCTTGAAATGAAGTCGTCCTCGATGAAAGTTCATCGTCCTCACCCAAATAAGGCTTCAAATATGCAATGTTAAAAGTGGGACTAACCCCAAAATCTGCAGGCAGCTCAAGTTTATATGCATTATCATTTATTTTCTCTAACACCTTAAAAGGACCATCAGCACGTGGCATTAGCTTTGATTTGCGCAAATTAGGAAATCTATCCTTACGCAAATGTAACCAAACAAGATCTCCAGGTGCAAACACAACATGTTTTCTACCGTTATCTCCAGCAAGTATATATTTAGCATTCATACGCTCAATGTTTTCCTTAGTTAACTCATGCATTTTTAAAATCAATTCAACACGTTCTTTAGCATTAAAATTAACCTTCTCTGAAGATGGAAGAGGCAACAAATCAATAGGTGCACGAGGTAGGAAACCATACATAATTTCAAAAGGGCACATCTTAGTAGTAGAATGCAATGAACGATTATAAGCAAATTCAATATGAGGCAAGCATTCTTCCCACATTTTCTTGTTATTCTTCAAAACAGCCCTAAGCATAGTAGACAATGTTCTATTGACTACTTCAGTTTGTCCATCAGTTTAGGGGTGACAAGTAGTACTAAAAAGCAGCTTAGTCCCCAACTTAGCCCATAAACATCTCCAAAAGTGGCTAAGAAATTTAGTATCACAATAAGAAACAATAGTATTTGGCACACCATGCAAGCGAATAATTTCACGAAAGAACAAATCAGCAACATTAACAACATCATCGCTTTTATGACATGGTATAAAGTGTGCCATTTTCGAGAACCTATCCACGACAACAAATATGCTATCCCTCCCCTTCTTTGTTCAAGGTAAACCTAAAACAATGTCCATAGATATATCCTCCCAACGAACACTAGGTACATGCAAAGGCATATATAAACCATGAGGATTGAGTCGTGACCTAGCTTTTTGACATGTAGTGCAGCGAGCAACAAAACACTCAACATCCCGTCTCATCTTTGGCCAAAAGAAATGTGTAGCAAGTATATCCTCTGTCTTCTTGACGCCAAAGTGTCCATTAATCCTCCTCCATGCGCCTCCTGCAACAACAAAAGAAGAACAGAGCTAGCTGGAATGCATAGCTTGTTAGCACGAAACACAAATCCATCGTTAAGAACGAACTTGTTCCAAGTTCTCCCTTCCTTACAATTCTGCAATACATCTTTAAATTCAGCATCATGCACATATTGATCTTTGATGGTCTCCAAACCAAATATTTTAAAGTCAAGTTGTGAAAGCATAGTATAACGACGAGACAATGCATCAGCAATAACATTTTCTTTACCCTTCTTGTGTTTAATGACATAAGGAAAAGTCTTAATGAATTCAACCCATTTAGCATGTCTACGGTTTAGTTTTGCTTGACTTTTAATGTGTTTCAAAGATCCATGATCAGAATGTATAACAAATTCCTTGGGCCTTAAATAATGTTGCCATGTTTCTAAGGTCCGAACAAGAGCATATAATTCTTTGTCATAAATAGAATAGTTCAGACTAGGCCCACTCAATTTTTCACAAAAGTATGCAACAGGTTTGCCATCTTGTAATAACACACCTCCTAATCCAATTCCACTGGCATCACATTCAAGCTCAAAAGTCTTATTAAAATCAGGAAGTTGGAGTAAAGGAGCATGTGTCAACTTATCTTTCAATACCGTGAAGGCTTCTTCCTGTGTAGTACCCCAAACAAAATGAAGGAAATATGCCCTAGAGGCAATAATAAAGTTATTATTTATTTCCTTATATCATGATAAAAGTTTATTATTCATGCTAGAATTGTATTAACTGGAAACATAATACATGTGTGAATACATAGACAAACAGAATGTCACTAGTATGCCTCTACTTGACTAGCTCATTAATCAAAGATTGTTATGTTTCCTAACCATGGACAAAGAGTTGTCATTTGATTAACGGGATCACATCATTAGTTGAATGATCTGATTGACATGACCCATTCCATTAGCTTAGCATCCGATCGTTTAGTATGTTGCTATTGCTTTCTTCATGACTTATACATGTTCCTATGACTATGAGATTATGTAACTCCCGTGTGCCGGAGGAACACTTTGTGTGCTACCAAACGTCACAACATAACTGGGTGATTATAAAGGTGCTCTACAGGTGTCTCCAAAGGTACATGTTGGGTTGACGTATTTCAAGATTAGGATTTGTCACTCCGATCGTCGGAGAGGTATCTCTGGGCCCTCTCGGTAATGCACATCACTTGAAGCCTTGCAAGCATTGCAACTAATGAGTTAGTTGCGGGATGATGTATTACGGAACGAGTAAAGAGACTTGCCGATAACGAGATTGAACTAGGTATTGGATACCGACGATCGAATCTCGGGCAAGTAACATACCGATGACAAAGGGAACAACGTATGTTGTTATGCGGTCTGACCGATAAAAGAACTTCGTAGAATATGTAGGAACCAATATGGGCATCCAGGTCCCGCTATTGGTTATTGACCGGAGACGTGTCTCGGTCATGTCTACATTGTTCTCGAACCCGTAGGGTCCGCACGCTTAAGGTTACGATGACAGTTATATTATGAGTTTATGCATTTTGATGTACCGAAGGTTGTTCGGAGTCCCGGATGTGATCACGGACATGACGAGGAGTCTCGAAATGGTCGAGACATAAAGATTGATATATTGGAAGCCTATATTTGGATATCGGAAGTGTTTCGGGTGAAATCGAGATTTTACTGGAGTACCGGGAGGTTACCGGAACCCCCCGGAGGTACATGGGCCTTAATGGGCCTTAGTGGAAGAAGAGGAGAGGTGGCCAGGGCTGGGCCGCGCGCCCCTCCCCCCTAGTCCGAATAGGACAAGGAGAGAGGGGGCCGGCGCCCCCCTCCTTCTCTCTCTCTCCGTTCCCACCTCGCGAATCCTATTCCAACTAGGATTGGGGGAGAAGTCCTACTCCCGGAGGGAGTAGGACTCCTCCTGGCGCGCCCTATGGTGGCCGGCCGGCCTCCCCCTCTTGAACCTTTATATACAGAGGCAGGGGCACCCCAAGAGACACAAGTTGATCCACGTGATCATATTCTTAGCCATGTGCGGCGCCCCCTTCCACCATAGTCCTCGATAATATTGTAGCGGTGCTTAGGCGAAGCCCTGCGATAGTAGTACATCAAGATCGTCACCACGCCGTCGTGCTGACGGAACTCTTCCCCAACACTTTGCTGGATCGGAGTCTGTGGATCGTCATCGAGCTGAACGTGTGCTAGAACTCGGAGGTGCCGTAGTTCCAGTGCTTGATCGGTCGAGCCGTGGAGACGTACGACTACATCAACCAAACGCTTCCGTTGTCGATCTACAAGGGTACGTAGATCACACTCTCCCCTCTCATTGCTATGCATCACCATGATCTTGCGTGTGCGTAGGAATTTTTTTGAAATTACTACGTTCCCCAACAGTGGTATCAGAGCCTAGGTTTTATGTGTTGATGTTATATGCACGAGTAGAACACAAGTGAGTTGTGGGCGATATAAGTCATACTGCTTACCAACATGTCATACTTTGGTTCGGCGGTATTGTTGGACGAAGCGGCCCGGACCGACATTACGCGTACGCTTACGCGAGACCGGTTCTCCGGACCTGCTTTGCACATAGGTGGCTTGCGGGTGATAGTTTCTCCAACTTTAGTTGAACCGAGTGTGGCTACGCCCGGTCCTTGCGAAGGTTAAAACAACACCAACTTGACAAACTATCGTTGTGGTTTTGATGCATAGGTAAGATTGGTTCTTGCTTAAGCCCGTAGCAGCCACGTAAAACTTGCAACAACAAAGTAGAGGACGTCTAACTTGTTTTTGCAGGGCATGTTGTGATGTGATATGGTCAAGACATGATGCTGAATTTTATTGTATGAGATGATCATGTTTTGTAACTGAGTTATGGGCAACTGGCAGGATCCATATGGTTGTCGCTTTATTGTATGCAATGCAATCGCGCTGTAATGCTTTACTTTATCACTAAGCGGTAGCGATAGTCGTGGAAGCATAAGATTGGCGAGACGACAATGATGCTACGATGGAGATCAAGGTGTCGCGCCGGTGACGATGGTGATCATGACGGTGCTTCGGAGATAGAGATCACAGGCACAAGATGATGATGGCATATCATATCACTTATATTGATTGCATGTGATGTATATCTTTTATGCATCTTATCTTGCTTTGATTGACGGTAGCATTATAAGATGATCTCTCACTAAATTATCAAGATAAAAGTGTTCTCCCTGAGTATGCACTGTTGCCAAAGTTCATCGTGCCCAGACACCACGTGATGATCGGGTGTGATAAGCTCTACGTCCATCTACAATGGGTGCAAGCCAGTTTTGCACACGCAGAATACTCAGGTTAAACTTGACGAGCCTAGCATATGCAGATATGGCCTCGGAACACTGAGATCGAAAGATCAAGCGTGAATCATATAGTAGATATGATCAACATAGCGATGTTCACCATTGAAAACTACTCCATTTCACGTGATGATCGGTTATGGTTTAGTTGATTTGGATCACGTAATCACTTAGAGGATTAGAGGGATGTCTATCTAAGTGGGAGTTCTTTAAGTAATTTGATTAATTGAACTTAAATTTATCATGAACTTAGTACCTGATAGTATCTTGCTTATGTATGTTTGATTGTAGATAGATGGCCCGTGCTGTTGTTCCATTGAATTTTAATGCGTTCCTTGAGAAAGCAAAGTTGAAAGATGATGGTAGCAATTACACGGACTGGGTCCGTAACTTGAGGATTATCCTCATTGCTGCACAGAAGAATTACGTCCTGGAAGCACCGCTGGGTGCCAGGCCTGCTGCTGGAGCGACACCAGATGTTATGAACGTCTGGCAGAGCAAAGTTGATGACTACTCGATAGTTCAGTGTGCCATGCTTTACGGCTTAGAATCGGGACTTCAACGACGTTTTGAACGTCATGGAGCATATGAGATGTTCCAGGAGTTGAAGTTAATATTTCAAGCAAATGCCCGGATTGAGAGATATGAAGTCTCCAATAAGTTCTATAGCTGCAAGATGGAGGAGAACAGTTCTGTCAGTGAGCATATACTCAAAATGTCTGGGTATAATAATCACTTGATTCAGATGGGAGTTAATCTTCCAGATGATTGCGTCATTGAATGAATTCTCCAATCACTGCCACCAAGCTACAAGAGCTTCGTGATGAACTATAATATGCAAGGGATGAATAAGACTATTCCCGAGCTCTTCGCAATGCTGAAAGCTGCGGAGATAGAAATCAAAAAGGAGCATCAAGTGTTGATGGTCAACAAGACCACTAGTTTCAAGAAAAAGGGCAAAGGGAAGAAGAAGGGAACTTCAAGAAGAACAGCAAGCAAGTTGCTGCTCAAGAGAAGAAACCCAAGTCTGGACCTAAGCCTGAAACTGAGTGCTTCTACTGCAAGCAGACTGGTCACTGGAAGCGGAACTGCCCCAAGTATTTGGCAGATAAGAAGGATGGCAAGGTGAACAAAGGTATATGTGATATACATGTTATTGATGTGTACCTTACTAGAGCTCGCAGTAGCACCTGGGTATTTGATACTGGTTCTGTTGCTAATATTTGCAACTCAAAACAGGGACTACGGATTAAGCGAACACTGGCAAAGGACGAGGTGACGATGCGCGTAGGAAATGGTTCCAAAGTCGATGTGATCGCGGTCGGCACGCTACCTCTACATCTACCTTCAGGATTAGTATTAGACCTAAATAATTGTTATTTGGTGCCAGCGTTGAGCATGAACATTATATCTGGATCTTGTTTAATGCGAGACGGTTATTCATTTAAATCAGAGAATAATGGTTGTTCTGTTTATATGAGTAATATCTTTTATGGTCATGCACCTTTGAAGAGTGGTCTATTTTTGATGAATCTCGATAGTAGTAACACACATATTCATAATGTTGAAGCCAAAAGATGCAAAGTTGATAATGATAGTGCAACTTATTTGTGGCACTGCCGTTTAGGTCATATCGGTATAAAGCGCATGAAGAAACTCCATACTGATGGACTTTTGGAACCACTTGATTATGAATCACTTGGTACTTGCGAACCGTGCCTCATGGGCAAGATGACTAAAACACCGTTCTCCGGTACTATGGAGAGAGCAACAGATTTGTTGGAAATCATACATACAGATGTATGTGGTCCGATGAATATTGAGGCTCGTGGCGGATATCGTTATTTTCTCACCTTCACAGATGACTTAAGCAGATATGGGTATATCTACTTAATGAAACATAAGTCTGAAACATTTGAAAAGTTCAAAGAATTTCAGAGTGAAGTTGAAAATCATCGTAATAAGAAAATAAAGTTTCTACAATCTGATCGTGGAGGAGAATATTTGAGTTACGAGTTTGGTGTACATTTGAAACAATGCGGAATAGTTTCGCAACTCACGCCACCCGGAACACCACAGCGTAATGGTGAGATATGGTGCGATCTATGATGTCTCTTACTGATTTACCGCTATCGTTTTGGGGTTATGCTTTAGAGACGGCCGCATTCACGTTAAATAGGGCACCATCAAAATCCATTGAGACGACGCCTTATGAACTATGGTTTGGCAAAAAACCAAAGTTGTCGTTTCTTAAAGTTTGGGGCTGCGATGCTTATGTGAAAAAGCTTCAACCTGATAAGCTCGAACCCAAATCGGAGAAATGTGTCTTCATAGGATACCCAAAGGAGACTGTTGGGTACACCTTCTATCACAGATCCGAAGGCAAGACATTTGTTGCTAAGAATGGATCCTTTCTAGAGAAGGAGTTTCTCTCGAAAGAAGTGAGTGGGAGGAAAGTAGAACTTGACGAGGTAACTGTACCTGCTCCCTTATTGGAAAGTAGTACATCACAGAAACCTGTTTCTGCGACACCTACACCAATTAGTGAGGAAGCTAATGATAATGATCATGAAACTTCAGAACAAGATACTACTGAACCTCGTAGATCAACCAAAGTAAGATCCGCGCCAGAGTGGTACGGTAATCCTGTTCTGGAAATCATGCTACTAGATCATGATGAACCTACGAACTATGAAGAAGCGATGGTGAGCCCAGATTCCGCAAAATGGCTTGAAGCCATGAAATCTGAGATGGGATCCATGTATGAGAACAAAGTATGGACTTTGGTTGACTTGCCCGATGATCGGCAAGCAATTGAGAATAAATGGATCTTCAAGAAGAAGACTGACGCTGACGGTAATATTACTGTCTACAAAGCTCGACTTGTCGCAAAAGGTTTTCGACAAGTTCAAGGGGTTGACTACGATGAGACCTTCTCACCCGTAGCGATGCTTAAGTCTATCCGAATCATGTTAGCAATTGCCGCATTTTATGATTATTAAATTTGGCAGATGGATGTCAAAACTGCATTCCTGAATGGATTTCTGGAAGAAGAGTTGTATATGATGCAACCAGAAGGTTTTTTCGATCCAAAGGGAGCTAACAAAGTGTGCAAGCTCCAGCGATCCATTTATGGACTGGTGCAAGCCTCTCGGAGTTGGAATAAACGCTTTGATAGTGTGATCAAAGCATTTGGTTTTATACAGACTTTCGGAGAAGCCTGTATTTACAAGAAAGTGAGTGGGAGCTCTGTAGCATGTCTGATATTATATGTGGATGACATATTACTGATTGGAAATGATATAGAATTTCTGGATAGCATAAAGGGATACTTGAATAAGAGTTTTTCAATGAAAGACCTCGGTGAAGCTGCTTACATATTAGGCATAAAGATCTATAGAGATAGATCAAGACGCTTAATTGGACTTTCACAAAGCACATACCTTGACAAGATTTTGAAGAAGTTCAAAATGGATCAAGCAAAGAAAGGGTTCTTGCCTGTGTTACAAGGTGTGAAGTTGAGTCAGACTCAATGCCCGACCACTGTAGAAGATAGAGAGAAAATGAAAGATGTTCCCTATGCTTCAGCCATAGGCTCTATCATGTATGCAATGCTGTGTACCAGACCTGATGTGTGCCTTGCTATAAGTCTAGCAGGGAGGTACCAAAGTAATCCAGGAGTGGATCACTGGACAGCGGTCAAGAACATCCTGAAGTACCTGAAAAGGACTAAGGATATGTTTCTCGTATATGGAGGTGACAAAGAGCTCATCGTAAACAGTTACATTGATGCAAGCTTTGACACTGATCCGGATGATTCTAAATCGCAAACCGGATACGTGTTTACATTAAACGGTGGAGCTGTCAGTTGGTGCAGTTCTAAACAAAGCGTCGTGGCAGGATCTACATGTGAAGCGGAGTACATAGCTGCTTCGGAAGCAGCAAACGAAGGAGTCTGGATGAAGGAGTTCATATCCGATCTAGGTGTCATACCTAGTGCATCGGGTCCAATGAAAATCATTTGTGACAATACTGGTGCAATTGCCTTGGCAAAGGAATCCAGATTTCACAAGAGAACCAAACACATCAAGAGACGCTTCAATTCCATCCGGGATTTAGTCCAGGTGGGAGACATAGAGATTTGCAAGATACATACGGAGCTAAATGTAGCAGACCAGTTGACTAAGCCTCTTCCACGAGAAAAACATGATCAGCACCAAAGCTCCATGGGTGTTAGAATCATTACTGTGTAATCTAGATTATTGACTCTAGTGCAAGTGGGAGACTGAAGGAAATATGCCCTAGAGGCAATAATAAAGTTATTATTTATTTCCTTATATCATGATAAAAGTTTATTATTCATGCTAGAATTGTATTAACCGGAAACATAATACATGTGTGAATACATAGACAAACAGAATGTCACTAGTATGCCTCTACTTGACTAGCTCATTAATCAAAGATGGTTATGTTTCCTAACAATGGACAAAGAGTTGTCATTTGATTAATGGGATCACATCATTAGTTGAATGATCTGATTGACATGACCCATTCCATTAGCTTAGCATCCGATCGTTTAGTATGTTGCTATTGCTTTCTTCATGACTTATACATGTTCCTATGACTATGAGATTATGTAACTCCCGTGTGCCGGATGAACACTTTGTGTGCTACCAAACCTCACAATGTAACTGGGTGATTATAAAGGTGCTCTACAGGTGTCTCCAAAGGTACATGTTGGGTTGACGTATTTCAAGATTAGGATTTGTCACTCCGATCGTCAGAGAGGTATCTCTGGGCCCTCTCGGTAATGCACATCACTTAAGCCTCGCAACCATTGCAACTAATGAGTTAGTTGCGGGATGATGTATTACGGAACGAGTAAAGAGACTTGCCGGTAACGAGATTGAACTAGGTATTGGATACCGACGATCGAATCTCGGGCAAGTAACATACCGATGACAAAGGGAACAACGTATGTTGTTATGCGGTCTGACCGATAAAAGATCTTCATAGAATATGTAGGAGCCAATATGGGCATCCAGGTCCCGCTATTGGTTATTGACCGGAGACGTGTCTCGGTCATGTCTACATTGTTCTCGAACCCGTAGGGTCCGCACGCTTAAGGTTACGATGACAGTTATATTATGAGTTTATGCATTTTGATGTACCGAAGGTTGTTCGAAGTCCCGGATGTGATCATAGACATGACAAGGAGTCTCGAAATGGTCGAGATATAAAGATTGATATATTGGAAGCCTATATTTGGATATGGAAGTGTTCCGGGTGAAATCGGGATTTTACCGGAGTACCGGGAGGTTACCGGAACCCCTCGGGAGGTACATGGGCCTTAATGGGCCTTAGTGGAAGAAGAGGAGAGGTGGCCAGGGCTGGGCCGCGTGCCCCTCCCCCCTAGTCCGAATAGGACAAGGAGAGAGGGGGCCGGCGCCCCCTCCTTCTCTCTCTCCGTTCCCACCTCGCGAATCCTATTCCAACTAGGATTGGGGGAGAAGTCCTACTCCCGGAGGGAGTAGGACTCCTCCTGGCGCGCGCTATGGTGGCCGTCCAGCCTCCCCCTCTTGAACCTTGATATACGGAGGCAGGGGCACCCCAAGAGACACAAGTTGATCCACGTGATCATATTCTTAGCCGTGTGCGGCGCCCCCTTCCACCATAGTCCTCAATAATATTGTAGCGGTGCTTAGGCGAAGCCCTGCGACAGTAGTACATCAAGATCGTCACCACGCCATCGTGCTGACGGAACTCTTCCCCGACACTTTGCTGGATCGGAGTCCGGGGATCGTCATCGAGCTGAACGTGTGCTAGAACTCGGAGGTGCCGTAGTTTCGGTGCTTGATCGGTCGAGCCGTGGAGACGTACGACTACATCAACCAAACGCTTCCGTTGTCGATCTACAAGGGTACGTAGATCACACTCTCCCCTCTCATTGCTATGCATCACCATGATCTTGCGTGTGCGTAGGAAATTTTTTGAAATTACTACGTTCCCCAACACAAAAGGCACATCCTTCTTTGTAAGCTCGTTGAGAGCTGCAGCAATGGTGCTGAAATCTCTCACAAAACGCCTATAGAAACCAGCGAGGCCAATGAAACTGCTCACTTGTGTGACCATTTTGGGCTGCGGCCAACTCTCAATAGCTTCAATCTTGGCTTTATCAACTTCAATTCCCTGTGGAGTAACAACATAGCCAAGAAAAGATACTCGGTCGGTGCGAAAGGTGCACTTTCCAAGGTTACCAAACAAACGTGCATCACGTAGAGCAATAAAAATAGCACATAAATGTTCCAAATGTTCCTCCAAAGATTTGCTATAAATCAATATGTCATCAAAGTAAACTACCACAAATCGTCCGATGAAAGCACGTAAAACATCGTTCATTAACCTCATGAATGTACTAGGTGCATTAGTTAACCCAAAAGGCATGACTAACCACTCATATAATCCAAACTTAGTTTTAAATGCTGTTTTCCATTCATCTCCCAATTTCATACGAATTTGATGGTATCCACTACGCAAATCAATTTTGGAGAATATTATAGAGCCACTCAATTCATCAAGCATATCATCTAGCCTAGGAATAGGATGACGATAATGAATAGTAATATTATTAATGCCTCTACAATCAACGCACATACGTGACGTACCATCCTTTTTTGGCACTAAAATGATAGGAACAACACAAGGACTAAGGGATTCGCGTATATAACCTTTGTCGAGCAGTTCTTGTACTTGACGCATAATCTCCTTCGTCTCCTCTGGATTGGTACGGTATGGTGCACGGTTGTGTAATGATGCACCGGGAATTAAGTCAATTTGATGCTCAATCCCTCGAATATGTGGTAATCCCGGTGGCACGTCTTGTGGAAAGACGTCAGCGAACTCCTGCAAAATGTTAGTGACAGCAGGAGGCAAAGAGGAAGGCACGTCCTCGAATGAAAATAATGCCTCTTTGCACACAAAAGCATAGCAAACAGATTTGCTAAAATCTAGATCATCAATATCAGATTTGGTGGCAAGTAAACATGCACTTTTCAATTTAATTTCAGAAGCAACACTAGATGGTTTATTATTAGGCTTCATTTGTTGCTCAAATTCTTTTGCCACAATCTGATTTTCACTCTTATTTTCTCCTGTTTTGCTTTATTAGCTCTATTAATATCATCTTTCAAAATGGAATCAGGAGTCATAGGAAGCAAAGTGATATTTTTATCCTTATGAACAAGAGTATACTGATTGTTTCTACCATGGTGTACAGAATTTTTATCAAATTGCCATGGTCTACCAAGTAATAAGGAACATGCTTGCATAGGTACCACATCACAATCAATATAATCAGCATATGTAGAGATAGTAAAATGCACACGAACAGTACGTGTTACCTTAACCTTGCCGCTGGAGTTGAACCATTGGATGTAGTAAGGATGTGGATGTGGTCTTGTGGTGAGAGATAGCTTCTCCACCATATCCATGCTAGCCAAGTTGTTGCAGCTCCCTCCATCTATGATGACGCGAACAGAACGTTCCTTCACAACTCCCTTTGTATGGAACAAATTATGCCTTTGATTTTGCTTAGCTTGTGTAACCTACACACTCAAAACACGTTGATCAACTAAAAATTCATACCTGTCAGCATCTTCAGCAGCCATGTATTGCGTCTCATGATCAGAATCATCCCCATCGTGTTCTTCATGTGTAATAAGAGCCAAAGTCTCCTCATCATAGTCACTAGCGGACTCATACCCACCATCCTCAGTAACAATCATCACACGCTGAGATTGGCATTCTCTCGCAAAATGTCCTCTTCCCTTACAACGACGACAAATAATATCACTTGTGTGCCCTGTTGATGCCATGGAAGAAGAAGTGCTCTGCGCAGGTCCGGCAGGTGTGCTCTTGGCAGATAGTGGTGGTTGTGCCTGCTTTCGTGTATCACGGCTGGAGGTGGCACCTGATGGAGGTGCTGGTGGAGTGGAAATAGTGGATGCACGTGGTGTCCATGATGAAGATCGACCTGCAGAAAAGTTAGTTCGCACCAATGTCTGTTGATCCTGCACTTCACGTTCAGCTTTACAAGCAAGATGGAATAAAGGAGTGATATTAGTATACTCCTTATACTCTAGAATGGTCTGAATCTCTGTATTTAATCCACCCAAAAAACGTGCAAGCATAGCTTCATTCTCCTCAACAATACCACATCTAATCATGCCAGTTTGTAATTCCTGATAATATCCTTCTACAGAATTTTTTCCTTGTCTTAAACGCTGCAATTTTTGAAGTAATTCACGTTGATAATATGGTGGAACCCAACAAGTACGCATAGTAGTTTTCAAAGCAGCCCAAGTAGCTGGAATAGGATATAATTTACAATGTTCAGACCACCAAACACATGCAAAGCTAGTGAAAGCACAAACAGCAGCAGGAACACGTCTCTCCAAAGGATATTGTAAACATGTAAATCATTGTTCAGTTTCTAACTCCCAAGTAAGATATATATCAGGAACATATCTACCCTCAATTGGTGAAATATTCAATTTTAGTTTAGGAAGATGGTCATGTACCTCAGGTGGTGGTGCAGCCCTACCGTTGCGATGATATGCATGAGGACGACCTGGTGGTGGTGGTGCTGGTGCTTGCACGTAGTTCTAATTTTGGTCAACCTCATCCTCGTAATGGTCCTCCACCTCTGCAGTAGCAGCAGGAGCGACAGAAGCACCAACAGTAGGTACAGCAGCACCAGAAGTTTGACCAGGCTCAATGGGAACGCGTTGTACTCGTCCCACTTGATTTGCAAGACCATGTTGTTGTTGTTGTAGAGGTGTGATAGGTGCAGCGGGCGGTGGAAGATGCGTGAGCAATTCATTAAACTTGTGATCGAGCTTTGTTTCGAACGCCTTCTCAATGCCACCTATCTTCTCCATGGCCTCTTCAAACCTATTTAGCACATCTTCCACCTGTCCACTCATCATTTGCTGAAACTTATCATGTAACTCTTTGTTTGTCATGTTCTCCCAGTCAGTCTCATCGGCTTGTGATCCTACCATGGTTAGCAGCAATAGAAACACACAAGAATATGATCCTACAGACTGCTAGTAAGTGGTGGACAATCACAAATCCTTCAAGCAAATCTCAAATTTTTACCAATTCTTACCCAGCAGCAGGCGGTGATCGGCAACCGTCGTAGTCAAAACTCTCAAAGCTTGGATACAGCGATTACCAAGGAGAGTCAAACGCACAATGTAGATGTATGTGGAGCTAGGAAGGCTTATAATATGGTAGCAAAAAAGGTCAGCACTAATCAATTCAGAGATGCAAAGTTGAATAAACGCTCAACGATGGTACTGTGCTGGTCCTAGGCTAGACGGTGCTAGAGACACGAGCCTAGAACACTAACAAAAATCACGGCGCTGCACGTAAACAAGGGAGGAGCATCCTTTGATTTTTTTTCATTTTTTTGCACTTTTTTCTCTTTTTTTTTCTCCGCAACAATTTTTTTCGAAAAAGTCTACAAATGGTCTAAAAACTGCCTAGCCAGAATTTTCCAGACTTAGTTTTTTTTGAGTTTGGAACTACTTTTATTCTGCGGGTAGCACGGAATCTCAGGAGTCCTACTCTATCAAGACTCGAAGTATCGCGTGATCCGGAAATCGAAGACAAAGCAACAATTACTGGACTCGGACTAGTGGCGGAGATGAATCTGGTGAAATCTCGGACTGGTGGCAGCGATGAATCTGTTGGAAATCGGACTGATGGTGGATATATGTTGCAGGTGGACTCGGATTGGCTGATGGCGGCAGATATGTGGTGGCGTATATGGACTCGGATTGGTGGTGAATATGTGGTGGTGATATATGGCAGTGGCAACGTGACAACCTATGAACAGAACTCGAAACTCTAAAGGACTAGACGCTAAGACCAGCAACTTGACACGCCGATGCAACCGCAAATTCAACAAAGCAAATACATAAAAGATTATGCAAAGGCTTAGATTGGTTCGGATAGGATGAACTAACCCTAATTTTTTTGGCTTTTTCGTGGACTATAGGTACGAAGAACAGACTCGATCTAAACTACGAAAAACTGTAAAATCTCACCGAGCAACCTCGAACTCCGATACCACTTGATAGAGGCAAAGGTGTTCCGTCTTTCGATGAGATAGTGGCTATCATTTTAGAGGAAGTCGACTTTGACGATCCGACTACGAACGTGTGAGGACGTCGCGCCTTAGAAATCGCTAAACCAACTCCGAGGGGTTATTGACCACGCCAGAGCACGATCAACCTGACCACGAGGGCCTGTTTCCTGCGAGCAAACGAAGAACAAGCAAGAAAATGAGCTTGCAATCTGGATATTGCGAATATAAGATGAAAGCTTTATTGATCAAGGTGCGGTTCTGTGACGTCTTGGTCTGGTCGTTGGACACAAATGAAGTACGCGAAGTTGCAGCTACGGCGAACTTTTAATCTAAACAAAACCCAAAGTCTAAATGACGCCCTAAGGGCTGTATATATGGAGGAAGAGGGGGGAATTTCGTGGCCCTTGGAGGAGGGGTCCGAAACCAACCCTAACTCTTATTTCCCCACACATACGGACTCTAAAAACAGCCTATACGTAAGTATTTCGAAAATACATGGGCCTGGCCCAATAATAAGGTGACGCAGCACCTAAAATAGCCTCTGGACGAAATTAATGAAGTGGAATCTTGTATATTTCATCCAAGGCTTCATGCACTCCTTATGGTGGCTTCAAAGTCCTGAAATCATCACTTGTAACTCCGTTCTGGATCCCCTTGTGCATGCCATCATCTCCACGCTTGAACTTGTTCCAAGGTTCATCTTTCTTGTCCAAGCTAGGCCCTTCATTTGTAAGCAAGACAAATGTATCCAATTTAGGCAGCATCATATTCTCATGAACATTAGAATCGTTACTAAGAAACGAAAGTACCTGATAATTCAATTGGTGTGCGCGAGCTCTAGTAATTGGTCCAGTATGTATAGCAGCAGGGGCTGTGGGTGTAACAATGGTATTGATGTACTCATCACACGGGATACTGTTCATCTCCACCGTCGACCTCCTCCAGCCTCCACGGGCTCCTGTTCATCCAGCCTCCACGGGCTCCTGTTCATCCAGCCTCCACCGCGCGCTACTCCACCGGCTACTGTTCAACCACCCCTCCACCGTCTACTGTTCATCCAGCCCTCCACACCATGGGGTCCTGTTAAACCACCCCTCCACGGGCACCCCTCCACCGTCTACTGTTCATCCAGCCCTCCACACCACGGGGTCCTGTTCAACCACCCATCCACCATCTACTGTTCATCCAGCCCTCCACACCACAGGGTCCTGTTCATCCACCACTCCACGGGCACCCCTCCACCGTCTACTGTTCATCCAGCCATCCACCACACCACGGGGTCTTGTTCATCCAGAGGCAACGCCACTGCTCACTATTCATCCAAACTCCCCCCAACAACACTCACTGTTCATCCCATCGATCGGCTTCAGTTAGCAGCAGTAGCGAAGGAATCGCTCGATCGGGTTCAGTTAACAGCCATCGATCGATCGCTCGGGTTCAGTAATGCGTAGCCTGCAGTGCAATCGCTCGGGTTCAGTTAGAGCCCAACGCCTCACTCGAGTTCAGTTAGAGCCAATGCCTCGCACACACGCGCATACGTGTACAAGAGAAACGCGCATCTCTCGGCCCCCGACCTCCCACCGTAACCGGGAACTCCCCGAAATTTTCCTCGCCCTCGCTTCTACCATGGTTTTTTCCGTCATGGACGGCCCAAAGAATGTCATGCAGCTGCGTCTCCGGCCCGCCCAGGACGAAAAGCCCATTTTCTGTCATGATTTTTTGTCATAGAAGTAGGAGTCCACCACATCTATGACGATACTGGGTTTTGTCACAATTATCGTCATAGAGGTGTCATATGTATGACAAATTTTTTTTGTTCGGCCCAAAATTTCACAGATGTGTCTTTTTTGTAGTGTAGAGATAGAGCCTCGCGCATCCACATCGGATCTACTCCTCCAGAGAGACTGCGGCCCCTCTACGGAGAAGATCCCCTTGGATTCAAGACCCCCTTTTGGGTGGCCCCATCAAGATCTCCTTTGGAGAAGAACCGGTTACCGTGTATCATCCCTTATTGATCGTGGATCGTGTGAACTCTTTCGTGTTCGAGAATCTAGCACATGTGTGAACGTTCTTGTTGGTTTAAGTGTTTCTCTCGTGTTTCCCCTCGTATTTCCCCTCGTATTTCCCCTCGTGTTCATCGTGTTCATCGCGGGATCCGCTCCTTTCATGAAAGATCGGCCATCTAGGGTTCCACCCTACATCATCTTGGTATCTAGAGCCACGTTGATCACGATTTTGGAGCCTCCCCGTTGTGTTTTCTAGCCTTGTTTTGCTGATTTTGTCCCTAATTCGAAAATTCCCCACAAAAATAGCCCCATTTTTTGTGATTTGTTGGTGTGATGAATTTTTTTGGATTTGATCCGTGGATTTGCTTTGCCTTGAGTGGATCTAGCTTTCCCCTTCGTCTCCACCTCTTTCATCCACAAAATTGCCCGAATTCGATGGATTTTGACCCCTCTACCACAAACCCTAGCCGTGAAGGAAATATGCCCTAGAGGCAATAATAAAGTTTTTATTTATATTTCCATATATCATGAAAAATGTTTATTATTCATGCTAGAATTGTATTAACCGTAAACTTAGTACATGTGTGAATACATAGAAAAACAAAGTGTCACTAGTTTTCCTCTACTTGACTAGCTCGTTGAATCAATGATGATTATGTTTCCTAACCATAGACATGAGTTGTCATTTGATTAATGGGATCACATCATTAGAGAATGATGTGATTGACTTGACCCATCCGTTAGCTTAGCACGATGATCGTTTAGTTTGTTGCTATTGCTTTCTCCATAACTTATACATATTCCTATGACTATGAGATCATGCAACTCCCGAATACTGGAGGAACACTTTATGTGCTACCAAACATCACAACGTTACTGGGTGATTATAAAGGTGCTCTACAGCTGTCTCCGATGGTGTTTGTTGAGTTGGCATAGATCAAGATTAGGATTTGTCACTCCGATTGTCGGAGAGGTATCTCTAGGCCCTCTCGGTAATGCACATCAATATAAGCCTTGCAAGCAATGTGACTAATGAGTTAGTTGCGGGATGATGCATTACGGAACGAGTAAAGAGACTTGCCGGTAACGAGATTGAACTAGGTATTGAGATACCGATGATCGAATCTCGGGCAAGTAACATACCGATGACAAAGGGAACAACGTATATCGTTATGAACATCCAGGTTCCACTATTGGTTATTGACCGGAGACATGTCTCGGTCATGTCTACATAGTTCTCGAACCCGTAGGGTCCGCACGCTTAATGTTTGGTGACGATCGGTATTATGAGTTTATGTGTTTTGATGTATCGAAGGTAGTTCGGAGTCCCGGATTTGATCACGGACATGACGAGGAGTCTCGAAATGGTCGAGACATAAAGATCGATATATTGGAACCGTATGTTTGGACATCAGAATGGTTCCGGATGAGTTCGGGCATTTTCCGGAGTACCAGGAGGTTACCAGAACCCCCCGGGGAGTATATGGGCCTTATTGGGCTTTTAGGGAAAGAGAGAGGGGCTGCCTAGGGCAGGCCGTGCGCCCCCCCAAGGCCTAGTCCGAATTGGACTAGGGGGGAGGGGCGGCGCCCCCTCCTTCCTTCTCTTCCCTCTTTTCCTTCCTTCTCTCCTGCTCCTACTTGGAAAGGGGGGAATCCTACTCTCGGTGGGTGTAGGACTCCCTAGGGTGCGCCATAGTAGAGGGCCGATCCTCCCCCTCCTCCACTCCTTTATATACAGGGGGAGGGGGGCACCCCATAGACACACAAGTTGATCATTGATCCCTTAGCCGTGTGCGGTGCCCCCCTCCACCATAATCTACCTCAGTTATATCATCGTAGTGCTTAGGCGAAGCCCTGCAACGGTAGCATCATCATCACCGTCATCACGCCATTGTGCTGATGAAGCTCTCCCTTGACACTCAGCTGGATCGAGAGTTCGTGGGACATCACTGACCCGAACGTGTGCAGATCGCGAATGTGCCGTACTTTCGGTACTAAGATCGGTCGATCGTGAAGACGTACGACTACATCCACCGCGTTGTTATAATGCTTCTGCTTACGGTCTATGAGGGTACGTGGACAACACTCTTCCCCTCTCATTGCTATGCATCACCATGATCTTGCGTATGCGTAGGATTTTTTTTTGAAATTTCTACATTAACCAACAAGCCGTTCATCCCGTGCCCGAATTTCGCCCAGGCACCGGACGTCCGACGACCATAACCCCCGGACGTCCGTAAAACCCTGACGAAACTGAGTCCCCCCCCCCCCGAAATTTTCAGCCACCACCCCACTTCCGCATACACATCCCCATACCACCACCACTTTCCGCAACCACCATTGCTTACTTGTTTCGCACTCTAATACGTTTTTGCCACATTGTGCTTTGAGAATTTGAGTTGCGGTTCCGTGTCCTATTGTGTTTCGGCTATTTAGGTATGGTTCGACATCAAAATCACCACCGCTCATCTTCACCACGGATTCTTCATCCACAACAACCACTCCACCATTTTGACACCATACCATAAGCAAGAAAGGTAACCTCATCTTGGTATCGTGATACATCATTGTTGCCATTACATTGATAGCCATCATAGCCCACTTTTGCGTATCTTATCCATCGGGACTAGCCTTTGAGTATTGCCGGCAACGTGACTTGGGCACATTAGTGATCATACTTCACATAGCATATATACATATCATTGGTGCATATCTTGGTATCATCTCTTATGTCATAAAGTTGTCATCGCATACACAATTGCTATCTTGGTTCGTGCAGCATTGCATGAGAAAAGAGATCCACAGAAAAGAGCCAAACAAGATTTGAAGCAAAAGAGGAAATATAAGCAAAAGGCTTTTAAGCAAGAACCATAGCATCATACAACATTAAGATTGTCATACTAGATCATCTTGGATCATATCATCGGAACACCATACATAGAGCATACTTGGAATAGAAGTCGTTGCATTTTTGCTTAGTAGGTTGTGCATAAGTCTTCATATCCGCCTATTGGGCAATCATGCTAGCGTCTCTCTAGTGTTGTGCAACAAGATCATTTTTGTGGACTCCACATTTTGGCTCATCCTTGGTTGCACGACCCCATTCATCTCTTTTCATGTGTGTTTCCGTGTACCATATTTTGCTATTGGTCTACTTGTTGCATTGCAAACTTGCGAATCTTTTCCAACATTATTGAAGCTCACTAACAATTGCATCAAATTTTGTGCCACCATCCTAACCAAGCTCCACCATAAGCTTTTATTTGTGTAGGTGTGAGAAACGGACAAGAATTGGTACCAATTGTGCTATTTCCTTGTTCCACATTGAGTGATCATTGATCCATCTTCAACATCGGTCAAGGTACATTTGGTATAAGATCTTCTCCTTCTCCCACTAACATATTTGTTTGGAATAATGGATAGGCCAAGAACTTTTACCAACCCACTCTACATCGAACAAGACGACAACATGAACTCCTACGTCACAAAGAGCCACCTCTTTGGTGCACAACGTGCTTTGCATCAAGAGCAACAAGCAATGAGTGAACACATCGACAACCTCGCCACCGACTTGCGACTCTCCGAGCAACGCACAAGAGACTATTTCGACCACAAGATCGACGACCACAAGCAAGAGAATGATGCAAGAATGGACGAGATTCGTGCTTTGTTGCTCAACCGCTCTTCTTCCACTTCGTCCTCATCAAGACGGAGCCGCTCAAGTCGACACTCCGACTACACCATCTCTGGCTCAAGTACACCGACATCCAATACTCTTCGACGTGCTGCTTGCCAAGATCGTCAAGAAAACCGCAACCCTCTACACGACAACAACTCTCAAGAACAACGACATCGTCAAACCAAGCTACCTTTATGCAAGCACGAGAATGGAAACTCCAATGCCAACACGAAGAGGAAGAGCAAGCGTGCCTACACCAAGATGCACAAGATGCCGAGGCACATCGTCAAGAACAACAATTGCGAGAAGCTCAAGCATGTGAGGCGCAACAAGCCCTCCGAGATTCAAGTCGAGCCATAGCCAACCGAGGCTGACAAGTGCGTGAGGATCAAGAAGCGCTCCGTGATGAAGTCCACGAATGAATATATCAAGCTCGCGTGCATCGTCAAGCTCGACAAGTTCCTCCAGAATCTCGCCAAGAACATCAAGTTCAACAAGAACAAGAAGACATTGGAAATCCTCCACGACAAGAGCAAGTTGTGAGAGACGATCCTCCTTGTCAAGGACGTCATCATCCCCGACCCGTACACAATGAAGAGCAATGCTACGACAAGTTAAATATCACCATGCCCAAGTTCAATGGAAGCAATGATCCCGAAAAGTACCTTTCATGGGATTGAAGGTCGACAAAATCTTCCGTTTGCACAACTATGAAGAAGAGAAGAAGATCGTGATGGCATCCCTTGAGTTCCAAGACTATGTCCTCATTTGGTGGGAACAAGTCATTGAGCGTCGAGAGGCAAGAGGTGAAGCACCCATCACTACTTGGGCGCAAATGAAGGATGTCATGAGAGCACGCTTCGTGCCAACCTACTACAACCGCGACCTCTTTAAGAAACTCCAACTATTCAAGCAAGGAACCAAGAGCGTTGAAGAATACTACAAGGAAATAGAGATTGCAATGATACGAGCCAATGTCACGGAAGATGATGAGCAAACTATGGAACATTTCTCGATTGGACTCAATTGCCCTATCAAGAAGATCGCCGACTTCCAACCATACTCGAACCTCATCGAGCTAGTGCATCAAGCTACCAAAGCGGAACGTCAAGTGCAAGATGACTTCAAGTATGCGAAGTTCTCATCCAAGTCCTATGGCTTCTCCAACACCCAAGCTTCAACGAATACAACACCGTCTACCTCAACCAAGCCTTCTACAAGCAATGTTGACAAGTCGAGTTACAAGAAAACTTCGACAACTACAAGTCATCATCCTACTACAAGCAACTTCAAGCCAAGAGCTTCATCATCATCTACCCCAACCGATGAGACTATCAAGATAAGTTCCTTCAAATGCTTCACATGCGGAGGCCAAGTGATGCGGAGCATCCCAAGGTCATCCCCATGGACCTACCATCTTCTCATCAAGTGCCTAGTGGAACCATGACTCTATCACATGCAAGAGCTCTCGAAACCGAGGTGACATCTCTCCTCTCACAATTCCACTTCGATGATCTTGAGACATGGCTACTACCTCAAACGGAGACATTGTGCATACTCAGGTATCAAGGAGTTAGCCATGGAGACGCAAAGGAGCGAGGAGAATCCGAAGAGGAAGATGGACGTGAAGACGGAGAAGAAAAAGGGCTAAGTCAGCAGAAGCCCGGACGATCCGAACCGCCGTCCGGACGATTCGGCCTCAGCCCGGATGATCCGGACTCCGGCCTGGACAATCCGGATAATGTGGCCAGAGACGCCCGAGAAGGCATCATGAAGATGGGCCATCCGGACCCATGACCGGATCATCCGGCCATACCCAGATGTTCGGACCAGGTCCCGGACATCCGGCCCTCCCGCAGCTGCTCCAGCACAGCCGGACGATCCGGATGCTGACCCGGATCATCCGGACCCCCGAAGCCCGGATCATCCGGCTGCCGCCTGTGTGCGTGACTTGGGCCGAGGCCCGTGTACCCGTTTCGTTCCCCCACTTACCAATTCGCCCCTAGGGCTATAAATAGACCTTCTACTCCCTATTTTTAGGGTTAGCAAATGCTTAGCTCATATTTGTGAGAGAGCTTTGCTCATCCACTTGGTAGTCTTCTCTACGGAGATTCGAGCCTCCACCGGAGAAGATCCCCCAAGCGGATTCAAGACCCCTCTTGATGGAAGAACATCAAGACCTCCTCACGAAGAAGACCGGTTACCGTGTATCGTCCTTAGTTGTCCGTGGATTCGTGTATCTCTCCCTATGTACTCGAGGATCTAGCCCATGTGTGACTTATTCATGTCGGTTTAGTGATTCCTCTCGTGTTTCTTGTTGTGTTTTCTCTCCGTTCTTCCGCGTGTACTTCGTGATTTCCCCGGGATCCGCTCCTTTCGTGAAAGATCGGGCGATTAGGGTCTCTACCCTACATCATCTTGGTAACATGAGCCACGTTGATCACGATTTCAGAGCCTCCCCCACCGTTTTCTAGCCTTCTTTTGCTTGATTTCGTCCTAAATTCGAAAATCCCCACCAAAAATAGCCCCAATTGTTTTTGTGATTTGTTGGTTTTGATGATGTTTTGTTGGTTTTGATCCATGAATTTGTTGTATTGCAAGTGGATCTAGCCTTCCCCCACCATCTGCACCTCGAAATCCTTCCAAAATCCATGAAATCCCCGAAGTTGTGGCCGTTTTTGAGCTCACCCCGAGCCATCCCCAAGCGAGTTGACCCGCCCGGATCATCCGGCTGGTCGCCCGGATCATCCGGACTCACCCGGATCATACGGCTTCCTCTGACCAAACTGCATTTTCCTGCAGTTTTTGCCACCGCATACCCACGTCGACCACCACCACCTAACTTCCGCAAACCCCTCCGCAAACCTTTCCAATACCCCAACCCACACCACATTTACCCGCTACCTACTCCGACGCTTTTTGTCGCACTTGGTTTTGAGAGTTTGAGTTGTGGCTCACCATTTCCTTTCGTGTTTCGGCTACCTAGGGACGGTTCGACATCAACAGCACCACCGCTCACTTTCGCCAAGGACTACTACGAACGACTACACCCTTGTGGTATCATCTTGGTAGTGTGATATCATCATACTCTCTTCCATTTAGATTGATAACCCCATAGCCTTACTTTTGCGTAGATTACCCATCGAGACTAGCATTTGAGTATTGCCGGCAACGTGACTTGTGCACATTAGTGATCATACATCCCATATCATACATACTATCATCGTGCTGCATATCTTGGAATCATCTCTTGTGTCACAAAGTTGTCATCACATACACAATTGCTATCTTGGTCCGTGAAGCATCGCATGAGAAAAGAGCTCAAACATCAAAGAGCCAAGCAAGATTTTAAGCAAAGAGAGAAGATAAGCAAAGAGCTTATAAGCAAGAACCATAGCATCATACAACATTAAGATTGTCATACTCGATCATCCTGGATCATGTCTCCAGAACATCATACTTGGGCACAAGTTCACATCAAAAATTGCATTTTTGCTTAGTAGGTTGTGCACAAGTTCGTATCCGCCTATTGTGCAATCGTGCTAGTGTCGCTCTAGTGTTGTGAAACAAGAGCATTTTCGTGGACTCCACCTTTTGGCTCACCCTTGGTTGCACGACCCCATTTATCTTTCCGTGTGTTGTGTTTCCGGGTACCACATCTTGCTATTGGTCTACTTGTTGCTTTTCCAAGTCGTGGATCTTCTCCAACATTATTGAATCTTGCTTACATTCACATCAAAAATTGTGCCACCATACTAACCAAGCTCCGCCATAATCTTTTACTTGTGTAGGTGTGAGAAACCGATGAGAATTCTTACCAATTGGGCTATTTCCTTGTCCTACATTGGAGTGATCATCGATCCACTTTCAACTTCGATCAAGGTACATTTGGTATTCGTTGTTCTCTTTCTACCACTCACATTTGTCTTGGAATGATGGATAGGCCAAATACTTCTACCAACCCACTCTTCACGGAGCAAGACGATGACATGAACTCCTTCGTCACCAAAAGCCGCCTCTTTGGTGCACAACGTGCTTTGCATCAAGAACAACAAGCCATGAGTGACCGCATTGACAACCTCGCCACCGACTTGCGACTCTCCGAGCAATGTACAAGGGACAACTTGGACCACAAGCTCGATGATCACAAGCAAGAGAATGACGCAAGGATGGACAAGATTCGCGCTTTGTTGCTCAACCGCTCTTCTTCCACTTCAAGAAGGAGCCGTTCAAGTCACCACTCCGACTTTACCCTCTCCGGCTCAAGTACACCGTCTTCGAACACTCTTCGACGTGCCGCGTGCAATGAGCATCAAGCAAACCTCAATCCTCTATGCGACACCGACTCGCAAGAGCATCGATGACGTCAAACCCAAGAAGCCTTTGCGCTAGCACGAGAACGACAACGACAATGCCAACATGAAGAGGAAGAACGCGCGCGTCTATGCCAAAACGTCAAGAACAACAACTCCGTGACGCTCAAGCACTTGAGGCACAACGAGCTCTACGCGATTCGAGTCAAGCCGTTGCCGACCGAAGCCGACAAGCCTGTGAACAAGAAGAAGCACTTCGCGAAGAAATTGAAGAACGAATATTTCAAGCTCGCGTGCATCGTCAAGTTCCTCCTCGAGCTCGACAAGCTCCTCCACAAGCTCTCCAAGACCATCAAGTTCATCGAGATCATGAAGACAATGGGAATCCTCTGCGACAAGAGCAACACGAGGTTGACAACCCTCCGCGCCAAGAGCACCATGAGTTGAAAAATCATCTACATCATGGGCGTCATCATCCCCGACCCCAACACAATGAAGAGCAATGCTACGGCAAGCTCAAGTTCACCATGCCCAACTTCAATGGAAGCAACGAACCCGAAGAGTACCTTTCATGGGCATTGAAAGTTGACAAGATCTTCCGTTTGGACAATTATGAAGAAGAGAAGAAGATCGCGATAGCATCCCTTGAGTTCCAAGACTATGTTCTTATTTGGTAGGAACAAGTCATTGAGCGCCGAGAGGCAAGAGGTGAACCACCCATCACTACTTGGGCACAAATGAAGGATGTCATGAGAGCACGCTTCGTACCTACCTACTACAACCGCGACCTCTTCAAGAAACTCCAACAACTCAAGCAAGGAACCAAGAGCGTTGAAGAATACTACAAGGAGATGGAGATTGCAATGATAAGAGCCAATGTCACGGAAGATGATGAGCAAACAATGGCACACTTCTTGAATGGACTCAATCATCCCATCAAGAAGATCGCCAACTTCCAACCATACTCAAATCTCATCGAGCTAGTGCACCAAGCTACCAAAGCGGAACGCCAAGTGCAAGATGATTTCATGTATGCCAAGTTCTCATCCAAGTCCTACAGCTTCACCAACAACCAAGCCTCAACGACTCCAACACCGACTACAAAGCCTTCTTCAATCAACTTCGACAAGTCGACTTCCAAGAAAGCTTCGTCAACTACAAGCCATCCTACTACGAGCAACTTAAAGCCGAAAGCTTCATCATCCTTAACCCCAACCAATGAGACCGTCAAGACGAGTTCCTTCAAGTGTTTCACTTGCGGCGGCCGAGGCCACAAGTCCTATGAGTGCACGAACAAGCGCACCATGATCTTCAACGACGATGGCACTTATGATTCCATGAGTGAAGGATAAATGGATGCCCTTAAGCAAGTCACCATGCACTGCCAAGTGAACAATGAAGAGGAACAAGTCTTTTGCGATGAAGACGCAAGTACCACACTTGTTGTCTCCAAAGTCTTGACCCTCCAACATCACCAAGAAGAAGACCAAAGATGCACCATATTCCACACCAAGGCTAGCATCAATGGACGATCCGTCAAGGTCATCATCGATGGAGGAAGTTGTCATAATCTTGCAAGTGAAGAACTTTGCTCCAAGCTCCAATTGCCCAAGACGAAGCATCCACATCCATACAAAGTGCAATGGCTTAGTGACTCCGACACCGTCCAAGTCGAGCACCGAGTACAAGTCTCCTTCAAAATCGGCGCCTACGAAGACACCTTGGAGTGCGACGTCATCCCAATGACCGTTTGTCATCTTCTCCTTGGATGGCCATGGCAATTTGATAGAGGAGTCGTCCACAATGGGTGTACAGACCACTATAGCTTCAAGATGCAAGGAAAGGAGTTTGTGCTACGACCTATGTCTCCAAGCCAAGTGATCGCCAACAATAAAGCCACCCATCGTGGAGAGAATAGCGAGAGAGTGAGCCACCAAAAAGAGAGTGAGAGCCACAAGCCCAAATTGAGTGCCTCCATGATGAGCGACAAGAACAACTTAGTTCTATTTGCCACCAAACGTGAGATGAGGGAAGTGTGTGAGAACCCATGGAGTGTCCTACACTATGTCCTATTGTGCAAGGACAAGGAACCACAAACTAACACCTCTCACAATCTACCCTTGGTGTTATCTTTTTATTGCAGGAATTCCAAGATGTTTTCCCCCGTGAGCTACCTGCGGGACTACCTCCACAATGAGGCATTGAGCACCGGATCGACCTCATCCCCGGAGCACCGCTTCTGAACAAAGCTCCCTACCGCGTCAACCCCGAAGAAACCAAAGAAATTCAAAGGCAAGTAAAGCATCTCATAGACCATGGACATGTGCGTGAAAGTTTGAGCCCTTGTGCCGTACCGGTCATTCTTGTGCCAAAATGTGACAGTAGCTTTCGCATGTGCTCCGATTGTAGACCTATCAATGCTATCACCGTTCGCTATAGATATCCCATTCCACGGCTAGATGATATGCTAGATGAACTTAGTGGTGCCACTATATTTTCCAAAATTGATCTTAAGAGTGGTTACTATCAAATCCGCATACAAGAAGATGATGAATGGAAAACCACATTCAAAACCAAGTTTGGTTTGTATGAGTGGTTAGTCATGCCTATGGGTCTCTCGGAAGCACCGGGCACTTTTATGCGCCTTATGAATCATGTCTTTCGCCCTTACATTGGTATATTTGTTGTGGTTTACTTTGATGACATTCTTGTGTTTAGCAAATCTATCAAAGCGCATGTCACCCATGTCCGCACTGTTTTGAAAACTCTTAGAAAAGAGCGCCTCTATGCTAATATGGAGAAATGCCTTTTTGGTGTCGATAAGCTCGTTTTTCTTGGGTTTTGTTGTTTCTTCTAAGGGTGTTCATGTAGATGAGTCCAAGATCAATGCTATTAAGACTTGGCCGCAACCAACCAACTTGCATCATGTGCGTAGTTTCCTTGGTCTTGCGGGTTTCTATCATCGCTTTGTGAAGGATTTTAGCACCATTGCTTCGCCTTTGCATGCTTTGAGCAAGAAGAATGCGCCTTTTGTTTGGGGACCATCCCAAGATACTGCTGTCAATGAGCTTATGAACTTGCTTACTCATGCTCCCGTGCTTGCCTTACCCAACTTTGACAAACCTTTTGAAATTCATTGCGATGGTAGTGGTAATGGCATAGGGGGTGTGTTAACACAAGAGAAGCGCCCCATAGCTTACTTTAGTGAGAAACTTTCTGGAGCGCAACTGAATTACGCCATCTATGACAAAGAGTTATATGCTTTAGTCCGCATTTTGCATGAATGGGAACATTACCTTCGTCCCGATGAGTTTATCATTCATAATGATCATGAGACCCTCAAGTATCTTAAGGGTCAAACTAAGTTGAACAAGCGTCATGCTAAATGGAGTGAATTTATTGAGTCTTTTCCCTATGTCATAAAGTACATCAAGGGTAAAGAAAACATCGTAGCGGATGCTCTTTCCCGCATATGCATGCTTGTCACGCAACTTGAGTTAAATGTCATTGGCTTCGAGCATATCAAAGACTTGTATGGCATGATGCAACTTCTGCTACTCCTTATGCCAAGTGTTTGTCGAATACATCTTGGGAACGCTATTACATCAAAGATGGCTATCTTATGAGAGCTAACAAACTTTGCATCCCTGAGTCGTCCCTTCCTTTGTTGCTTTTGCAGGAATCGCATGGAGGGGGCTTAATGGGACATTTCGGACGCGACAAGATGTTCGCCACCCTCTCGAAGAGCTACTTTTGGCCCAAGATGTTTCGGGACGTCAATCGTTTTACCAACCGATGTTCGGCATGCCGCAAAGCTAAGTCCAAAGCTCAATCTCATGGCCTCTATATGCCTCTACCAATTCCATACCAACCATGGGAAGACATTAGCATGGACTTTGTACTTGGTTAGCCTAGAACTCGCAATGGGAAATATTCCATATTTGTCGTTGTGGACCGTTTCTCAAAAATGGCACATTTTATTCCTTGTAACAGGATAGACGATGCTTCACATGTTTCTAATCTCTTTTGTAGGGAAATATTGCGTCTACATGGTGTGCCAAAGACTATCGTCTCGGACCGCAACGTCAAGTTCTTGAGTTACTTTTGGAAGACCTTATGCGCCAAGCTCGGAATCAAGCTTCTATTCTCCATGACCTATCATCCACAAACCGACGGCTAAACGGAGGTGACAAACCGCACGCTCTCCACCCTTCTTCGCGTGCTAATCAAGAAGAACATCAAGGAGTGGGAGGAGTGCTTACCCATCGCCGAGTACACCTACAACCGCGCAAGACATTCGACTACCGGCAAGTCCCCCTTCGAGGTTGTCTACGGTTTCAACCCGTTGTCCCCATTGGAAATTCTACCTCTACCACTCCACGAGCACACAAATATGGACGCGAGTGACCGAGTCAACCACCTCAAGAAGATGCATGCAGATACAAGGCACACCATTGAGCTCCAAGTACAATGACTCGCGACCAAGCTCAACGTCAACAAGAATCACATGATATTCAACATTGGAGATCTTGTGTGGCTACACCTTCGCAAGGAACGCTTCCCCAATGAACGCAGGTCCAAGCTACTACCACGAGCCAATAGACCATTCAAGGTGCTTGCACGCTACAACAACAACGCATACAAGATCGACATCCCACATGACAAGTACTCCGTGAGCGACATCTTCAACGTCAAAGATCTCTGCCCGTACCATGGTGATCAGGATTTCGATCCGAGGTCGGATCTTTCCAAAAGGAGGGGAGATGATGCGGAGCATCCCAAGGTCATCCCCATGGACCTACCATCATCTCATCAAGTGCCTAGTGGACCCATGACTCGATCACGTGCAAGAGCTCTCGAAACTGAGGTGACATCTCTCCTCTCACAATTCCACTTCGATGATCTTGAGACATGGCTACTACCTCAAACGGACACATTGTGCATACTTAGGTATCAAGGAGTTAGCCATGGAGAAGCCAAGGAGCGAGGAGAATCCGAAGAGGAAGATGGACGTGAAGACGGAGAAGAAAAAGGGCTAAGTCAGCAGAAGCCCGGACGATCTGAACCGCCGTCCGGACGATCCAGCCTCAGCCCGGATGATCCGGACTCTGGCCCGGACTATCCGGAAAATGTGGCCAGAGACACCCGAGAAGGCATCGTGAAGATGGGCCATCCGGACCCAGGCCCGGATCATCCGGCCATACCCGGACGTCTGGACCAGGTCCCCGACATCCGGCCCTCCCACAGCTGCTCCAGCACAGCCGGACGATCTGGACGCCGACCCGGATCATCCGGACCCCCGAAGCCCGGATCATCCAGACCAACCCCCGGATCATCCGGCTGCCGCCTGTGTGCGTGACTTGGGCCGAGGCCCGTGTACCCGTTTCGTTCCCCCACTTACCTATTCGCCCCTAGGGCTATAAATAGGCCTTCTACTCCCCATTTTTAGGGTTAGGAAATGTTTAGCTCATATTTGTGAGAGAGCTTTGCTCATCTACTTGGTAGTCTTCTCTACGGAGATTCAAGCCTCCACCGGAGAAGATCCCCCAAGCGGATTCAAGACCCCTCTTGAGGAAAGAACATCAAGACCTCCTCACAGAGAAGACCGGTTACCATGTATCGTCCTTAGTTGTTTGTGGATTCGTGTATATATCCCTATGTACTCGAGGATCTAGCCCATGTGTGACTTATTCATGTCAGTTTAGTGATTCCTGTCGTGTTTCTAGTTGTGTTTTCTCTCCGTTCTTCCCCGTGTTCTTTGTGATTTCCCCGGGATCCGCTCATTTCGTGAAAGATCGGGCGATTAGGGTCTCTACCCTACATCACCGAGGCCACAAGTCCTTTGAGTGTACCAACAAGCGAACCATGATCCTCAACAACGATGGTACATACGACTCCATGAGTGAAGGAGAAACAGAAGCACTTGAGCAAGTCGCCATGCACCGAAAAGTGAACGATGAAGAGGAACAAGTCTTTTGTGACGAAGATTCAAGTCCCGCTCTCATTGTCTCCAAGGTCTTGACTCTTCATCATCAACAAGAAGAGGACCAAAGTGCCATATCTTTCATACCAAGGCCGGCATGAATGGAAGGTCCGTCAAGGTCATCATCGATGGAGGGAGTTGCCATAACTTAGCAAGTTAAGAACTTTGCTCCAAGCTCCAATTGGTCAAGACAAAGCACCCACACCCCTACAAAGTTAAATGGCGAAGCAACTCCGGCACTATCCAAGTCGAGCATAGAGTGCAAGTCTCCTTCAAAATCGGAGCTTACGAAGACACTATGGAGTGTGATGTCGTTCCAATGACCGTTTGCCACCTTCTTCTTGGACGACCATGGCAATTTGATAGAGGTGTCATCCACAATGGCCGAACGAATCACTACATATTCAAGATGAAAGGAAAGGAAGACGTACTTCGCCCTATGTCTCCAAGCCAAGTGATCACCGACAAGCAAACCACCTATCGTGGAGTGAATAGTGAGAGAGTGAACCACCAAAAAGAGAGAGCACCACAAGCCCAAATCGAGTGCCTCCACGATGAGAGAAAAGAAGAACTTAGTTCTATTTGCCACCAAAAGTGAGATAAGAGAAGTGTGGAGAACCCATCAAGTGTCATGCACTATGTTCTTTTGTGCAAGGACGAGGCACCAAAAGCTAACACCTCTAACACTTTACCTTTAGTGTTGTCTTCTCTTTTGCAGGAATTCCAAGATGTTTTCCCCGACGAGCTACCTTCGGGTCTACCTCCACTACGAGGCATCGAACACCGAATCGACCTCATCCCCAGAGCTCCTCTTCCTAAAAAGGCCCCCTACCACGTCAACCCCGAAGAAACCAAAGAAATACAAAGGCAAGTAAAACATCTCATAGACCATGGACATGTGCGTGAAAGTTTGAGTCCTTGGTCATCCCGGCCATTCTTGTGGCAAAACGAGACGGTAGCTTTCGTATGTGTCCCGATTGTAGACCCATCAATGCTATCACCATTCGCTATAGCTACCCCATTCCACGTCTTGATGATATGCTAGATGAACTTAGCGGTGTCACTATCTTTTCCAAAATTTATCTTAAAAGTGGTTACTATTAAATCCGCATACAGGAGGATGATGAATGGAAGACCGCTTCCAAAACAAAGTTTGGTTTGTATGAGTGGTTAGTCATGCCTATGGGTTTATCGAAAGCACCTGGTACTTTCATGCGTCTTATGCATTATGTGTTTCGCCCTTACATTGGTGAGTTTGTTGTGGTCTACTTAGACGATATCCTTGTTTATAGAAAATCTCTCAAAGATCATGGCACCCATGTTCGAACCGTTTTGCAAACTCTTCGAAAAGAGCGTCTCTATGCTAACGTGGATAAATGCCTTTTTGGTGTTGATAAGCTCGTTTTCTTGGGCTTTGTTGTCTCCTCTAAGGGTGTTCATGTTGATGACTCTAAGATCAATGCTATTAAAACTTGGCCACAACCAACCAACTTGCAACAAGTGCGTAGCTTCCTTGGTTTAGCCGGTTTCTACTGTAGATTTGTGAAGGACTTTAGCACCATTTCTTCACCTTTGCATTCTTTGAGCAAGAAGAATGCGCCTTTTGTTTGGGGACCATCCCAAGATACTGCATGCAATGAACTTAAGAATTTGCTTACCCATGCTCCCGTACTTGCATTACCCAACTTTGACAAACCCTTTGAGATTCATTGCAATGCTAGTGGTAATGGCATAGGAGGTGTGTTAACGCAAGAGAAGCGCCCTATAGCTTACTTTAGTGAGAAACTTTCCGGAGCGCAACTCAATTACCCCATCTATGACAAAGAGTTATATGCTTTAGTTCGAGTTTTACATGAATGGGAACATTATATTCACCCTCATGAATTTGTCATTCATACCGATCATGAAACGCTTAAATACCTCAAGGGTCACACTACGTTGAACAAGCGTCATGCTTAATAGAGTGAATTCATTGAGTCATTTCCTTATATCATCAAGTACATCAAAGGTAAGGAAAATGTCGTGGCGGACGCTCTTTCCCGCATATGCATGCTTGTTACTCAACTTGAATTGGATGTCATTGGCTTTGAGCACATAAAAGACTTGTATGCGCATGATCCTACTTTTGCTATTCCTTATGCCAAGTGTTTGGCGCATACCTCTTGGGATTGCTATTATATCAAAGATCATTATCTTATGAGAGCTAACAAACTATGCACCCCCGAGTCTTCTCTTCATTTGTTGCTTTGCAACAATCTCATGGAGGACTAATGGGACATTTTGGACGACAAGACTTCTTCTACGCTCTCCAAGAACTATTATTGGCCCAAGATGTTTTGTGACGTCATCCGCTTCACCAACCGATGCTCTACATGTAGCAAAGCTAAGTTTAAAGCTCAATCTCACGGTATCTATATGCCTCTTCCAATTCCGTATCAACCATGGGAAGATATTAGCATCAACTATAAATGGAAAG
>NC_053024.1:247594276-247626892 GCF_003073215.2 Triticum urartu | reverse complement strand
GAAGGTTTCTTGGTTATGTGTTGAAGGATGGATACAGCTGGATGTAGGATTTGCTAGTTTGGGTGAGATATTATGCTTCCCCTGTATCCCCAACACCTGATTGCATAACGGAAAGGTTCGGGAGTTTCATAGGTGGGAATTCTAGTAGCTCTAGTTCTTCTTCCACGGATATTGGTTTGAGATTGGGATTTCTTACCGATTATTCGTTCTTGTTCCGTACCTTGTTGATTTATTTCTCTACCTTAATTCTACGTGGTTTCTCAATTTATGGATATGTGACCATTTCAAGAGGAATGCATTCGTTCATTTTGTTCGGATGTGAAGACTATATGTTGCAATTTTCATTCCGTTGGATTCAGTTTCATTATTTGTCTATCATTGTGCTAATGGTGGTCAACCTCTTCAGGATGGCTCCTCCAACGCGCACGACTCCGAATCCTGATCCGCCACCACCTCCACCTCGTCCAGAGGCATGGCAAGCTGTGATGGCAGCAACCAATGCAAACACACAGTTGATCATGCAAATTCTCCAAGAGCGCAATCAAGGCAGCAATCAGAATCACTTTGCTACACTCAACCAGTTCCTTGCTAATGGGCCAAAGACTTTCAACAATTGTGTTGAGGCAACCGATGCTGACGATTGGCTTGTGGATCTGTGCAAGCATTTCGAGTGCAGTAACGTCAGGCCTGAGGACTTTGTTAAGTTCGCTTCCTTCCAACTCAAAGATCAAGCTGCAGAATGGTTCCAGCAGTACAAGGACTCCAGAGGTGGACGTGTTATCACTTGGGATGATTTCCGTCGAGATTTCTGAGCTCATCATATTCCCCAGAGCGTGTTTGAAAGCAAGCGTGAGGAATTCCGCAATCTGAAGCAAGGCTCTTTGTCTGTCTATGACTACAACAAGTTGTTCCAGAAGCTCGCCTGCTTTGCCAAGCAGGACGTCCCTGATGAGAAGAGCATGATATATCAGTTCAGGGGTGGTCTCAGAGAAAAAATTCAGCTAGCTCTTGTCCTCTTTGAGCCCTTGAGATACGATGAGTTCTACAACATGGCACTAAAGCAAGAGGCTACTCAGTTGAGGTGTGATTCTTCCAAGAAGCGAGTCAGAGATGTTACTCCTTCTTCCTCTACTCAAGTGGCCAAGCAGCAGAAGTTTTGGCTTCCTCCTCTGTTCCGTCAGCCGTATCAGCAGAAGAGCAAAGGTGGCAGTGGTTCTTCCCACCCACCCAACCCTGGCTTTCAGAACAAGACTTCGTCTCAAGCTCCAAGATCGAGTGCTCCGTATCACCGTCCGCTTTCAGAGGTCACGTGCAACAAGTGCCAACAGAAGGGTCACTATGCCAACAAGTGTCTCAACCAGAGGCGTCTTCCTCCTCCTCCTGTCAGATCGGCAAGTACAGCTGTGGTCAAGCATAACCCCAAGCACGCCAAGGTCAACTTGCTGAATGCAGCTCAGGCAGAGGAATCATCAGATGTCATCATGGGTAACTTTCCAGTTAACTCTTTTCAAGCAAAAGTTCTTTTTGACACTGGTGCATCGCATTGTTTCATGTCAAGATCATTTGTTTCCAAGCATGACTTCATTTCACAAATGTTGGGTAAACCTATGGGAGTGGTTTCTCCGGCTAAGTCTATGAGGGCTACTTCAATAGTCCCGGATGTTTCTATCATGATGGGTGATTTCAAGTTTCTGGCTTCTCTAATGGTTCTTGGTAACTCGGATATTGATCTTATTCTCGGGATGGATTGGCTTTCTAAGCACAACGCTCAGCCTAATCTCAACCTCAGGCAAACTCGATGGGTCGAAATGATTCAAGAGTATAATCCGAGTATTGAGTACACTCCAGGCAAGGCCAATGTGATTGCTGACGCATTGAGCAGAAAAGCTTACTGCAACAGTCTGATTCTTAAGCCTTATCAACCCGAGCTTTGTGAAGCTTTCCGCAAACTTAACCTGCAAGTTGTTCCTCAAGGTTTCCTCGCCAACCTTCAAGTCTCTCCTACCTTAGAAGACCAGATTCGCCAAGCCCAGCTTCTTGAAGCTATGGTGACAAAGGTGAAGATTGGGATTGCCAAGAGTCAGTCCAAGTACAAGTGCTACCGCCTTGATGACAAGGACACTCTCTTCTTCGAGGATCGTATTGTTGTGCCCAAAGGTGAACTTTGTAAAGTGATCATGAACGAGGCTCACAATTCTCTCCTCTCCATCCACCCTGGGAGCACGAAGATGTATCAGGACCTCAAGCAAGCTTATTGGTGGACTCGAATGAAGCGTGAGATCGCGAAATTCGTGAGTGAATGTGATGTCTGCAGAAGAGTGAAGGCAGAACACCAAAGGCCAGCAGGTCTCCTCCAACCTCTTGCCATTCCAAAATGGAAGTTTGACCACATTGAAATGGACTTCGTGACTGGGTTTCCAAAGTCCAAGCGTGGCAATGATGCTATATTCGTTGTCATCGACAAACTCACCAAAGTGGCTCATTTTCTGCCTATCAAAGAGTCAATCACTGCAGCTCAATTGGCGGAACTCTATACCTCCCGAATTGTCTCTCTGCACGGCATTCCTCAAGTGATCTCTTTAGACCGTGGCAGCATCTTTACCTCGAAGTTTTGGGATTCTTTTCAGAAGGCCATGGGCACCAACATCCGTTTGAGCACAACTTTCCATCCTCAAACAAGCGATCAAGTCGAGCGTGTCAACTAGATTCTTGAAGATATGCTCAGGACTTGTGTGATCTCCTTCGGTATGAAGTGGGAGGATTGTCTTCCTTATTCTAAATTCTCCTACAACAACAGTTTTCAAGAAAGTTCGGGCAAGGCCCCTTTTGAAATTCTGTATGGCAGGAAGTGCCGTACCCCTCTCAACTGGTCTGAAACCGGTGAACGTCAGCTTTTGGGTAATGACTTAATCACAGAAGCAGAAGAAACGTGCAAAGTCATTCATGATAACCTCAAAGCAGCCCAATCCCGCCAGAAGAGCTACTATGATAGTAAGCACCCGTGATTTGGCTTTCGAGATCGGAGATCATGTTTACCCCCGTCTCTCCTATGAAAGGTACTCTGTGATTGGGATGTGAGCTTGAGGCGGTACGTGCGTTTGGAAGTTGGGGGACCCATGGACACGTCGATCATTTGCCAAAAGTTTGAAGGAAAACGAGCTCGAGTTGATAGGCAGGCCGAAGATCCACCCTTCGGTAATTCAAGGGAAGCTTGCCCTAATACGCCTGCGACCCTTTCAAGATCTGTCAGCAAGAGAGGTGATCTCGGCTATCAACTCTTGCCGACAAAATCTGAGTCACGTATTATGCGGGCAAAGGCGCCTTCCCCTTTGCACTTCAAGAAAGCCGACGAGTACTTATCCATTATGGACAAAAGAATCCGCGGAGGTTACAAATATGGAGACTCGCCTCCGATCTCCATCTGATATCGCCCAGAAATTCGTAACGAAGTGAAGCTTGAACTAATCAAATAGTAAGCTCCAAGACTCCTCTCCTGGTGCAGCCGGGCGACGAACAATCTTGGTCGAGTGGACATTGCATGTTGAAGTTATCCCCATGAATATGACTTTGCCACCAAGGTAAGACTTCATCGCTTCTAGCTTCTGTTGGAGAAACTTAAATCTTACGTTTGCTAATTACTTGAAGAGACTCGTCAACGCCAAAAGAAACGCCTGTACGTGCATATCAAGAGGTCATTATTCACGAATTTTCGAAGTCAAAGAAAGGCGGAGTACGGTGCACACGCCCATTCTCCTGTACATTCACGGCGCACTCGAGCACGAGTTTCTTGAACCTTACTGGGATACGTAGGAGCAAGTAGTAGGGAATAAGGCAGCAAGCACATCTAACATCTGACGGGATGCTGATAACCCCAGCTGTGGGTTAACGCATATATTTCAAGCCACCTCTTAGAACTCTTCGGACACGCAGATCCTATCCTTGCATAGTGTAAGGAGTGCGCGTTGTAACCACCCTATGTTGAGAGAGTTGGTCAAGATTTGGCCCCAATGGCTTCTGAAAAGACCAAACTTCCGCGCGTGAGGAAGAATGTGACTACTTTCCCTATTTGCAACGATGCAAATCAGCATCCATCTTTATGGCATGGTGGGTAGAATTCCGGGTGCTAAGTTAAGTATTTATTCCTTCGAGCTTCGGGCTTCATATTTGTGGTCTCCGTCAGGTTGTGTAGTGTTGGTCATCATACTCATATCTTCTAGAATAAGCATGTCATGACAAAAATGGTCATTGCTTTTTTGCATACCGCATTGGTGTGTAGTTCGTTTGTCGACTTCATGCATGAAGAACCGAATGCATATGCATTTCCATCCGTTTGCCAAGTTGACTTGGACGTCAACGAAGTCATTCAATGTGGTCAAACCTTCCATTTGGAATGGGCAGAGGTTGGAGGAATCCTTGGGGCCATTTGTCGTCGCCGTTCGACGCTTCGCCGAGATCACACTCTGACACCTCCGTTGGCACACTGTAATCTATGTCGATGACTCAACGCGTTGCTAGTGCTGGGGGAAGTCTACAACAATACAAAGCTTTGTCTTTGAGGTCCCCCTGAGTATTATGCGAACCGAGACTTGCCAATGCCTCGGGGCCGCAGGGTGGAATGGAGAGGAAGAGAATTTGTGAGCCCTCGCACCTTGATCACTTGAGCAAAGTTCATTACCCCTTTGGCACAACCCAATACGATCGAAGAAGGGGTTCTGTCAAGAGGGGGAGTAGCAACTGTACTGGAGCATGACCTCTTGGCAATCCATCCTCGCCCACCTGTTCACACCGATTTAGTTCGTTAGAGTGGCATTCCTTGACTGGCCGACATACCGGTCCTTTCTTAAAGTCTACGGGAAGACTTGAGGTTGTCGAGAAATACCTTGAGCGGAAAAATTGCAGTTAAGTTTGAGGAAAACACTATCACCAACCCGGTCCGAGAGTTGAAGCGAGCGGGAAAGCAATCCGGAGAAGGGCATCTGGTGGTTGCAGCGCAACACCAAGTAAGCTTCTTTCCAATTTCGGTGCGCTCCAAACCCACACAAATGCTCTGCCTCTGCAGCGTCCTAAAGCGAGCGTAATCACTTGGCCCTTGCTGGAGTGTACTCAATCTCACGTACGGATTATACTTTCAGCAGAATTCCGACGTGGTCCGAAACACCGCACCCACTCCACTTGAGTCAGCGCATGCTTTCTAGCGCCTGCACCGCGTCTGAAGATTCAGCTAGTACACTTGAGGGACTCTCACTTGCCAAGCATATACCACCCCCATTCCAAATTTGCGGATCCTCTCCCCCCTAACCCTAAAAAAATCCCAGATCCGCCGCCGCCGGACGTGTCCGGAGCGGGCCGGACAACGTCCGCCGCCCCCCGCGCCCAGTCAGACGCTGCCACGTGGCAACCGCCGCCGCCACCGCCCGCGGCCCGGCGCCCGCAGTCGGCCCTCCCCGCCGCCCGACCGGGCCTCTCGCCGCCCCGCCGCCTGAGGGAGTCCGCCCCCCGCGCCTCTCTTCCCCGCCGCAGGTCCCGCGCCGGCCGCCGCGCCCCTCGCCGGCGAGCCCCGCCGCCGCCTCCCTCGACTCCGGTGGCCGCGCCGCCGCACGCCATCGCCGCCCCGCCGCGCAACCTCTCCGGCGTCCGCCTCCGCCTCGGCCGCGCCGCCTGGCCTCGCCGCCGCCGCCCGCGGGAAGTCCGGCCGCTCCATCCACGCCCGCCGCCGCCTTCGTGAACAGTGCCGCCGGAGTTTGCCTCGGTTTCCGTGCAAACCCTAGATCCAGATCCGGAGGTCGAATTTTTCTAAGTCCCTAGAATTTTTCAGTCCAATGCTGTTCGAGCTCCGTAACTTTGCATCCGTAGCTCCGATTTGCATATAGCATATCAAAATGTTCACCTCAGAGAGTACATCATTTCATTCCATTGCATCATTTTCATTTGAGTTCATCTTGATGCCCGAAATGCTGTTAGAAGAGGGCTACTTGAGTTAATTGTCAGATCTGCTACTCGTTTAGCACTTTTGTCATTTTTGCCATGATTATTGTGTGCATGATATGCCCATGAGTTCATATGTTTTGTTAAGGGTTTTGTCATCTTTCCAGAGGTGCAACCCATGTATTTTTAGGATGTGTGTGGTGACTTGTGCAAGCTTGCAAAGTGGTGCACTTGCTAATTCTGTTTTCAGGGACTTAGTGAATTTCACTAAGTCCTGGGATTGTTTATCTCATGATGCCATATGTTCTGTTGTTTCCTAGTGATCCGTGCCTCTTTTGAGGATGATCAGTAAGGGAGTTTTGTTAATTGTAGTGCTATCCATTTGTTTGCAATTATGGAGCACCCTAGCTTGAGTCAATCGAGCTCTACTTTTGCTACTTTGTGAATCTGGGCAGATCGCAAGCGCCATGCGGGAGGGCCATTTAGTAGCGTTTCGCTAGGGCTGACTCTACTGATGTAGCTTTACCGGCATATGACGGATTTGCGGAATCTGGCGCACCGGAGTTGATCAGAATGCGATCGTCCAGCTTTGACTTGTCGATATGACACCTTAGGACACGACGACTATATCACATTCGATAATTGAGCCCGTGCATGCCTGCTGTGATTGCATAATCTAAGAGTTCTTGGTCAATCTCTCGGCTTCACATGGGCAGTCATACCGGATAGCTACGGGAGCACGGTCATCTGAATCCAGGACGTCCGTGCCGACTATGCCTAGTGTGGCACCATATCACTCAGAGAGGGAGCTGCGTCTCGAAGGAGGGTTATAGTAAGTTAGCTGTGGCATGTGCCCGCTGAAACCACAGGGTATAATGGGCAGTGCCGACTGAACATTGGTGACAACACAAGGTTCTGGGTCGAGGTGTCGTGGAAGGATGTCTATCTGCAAGAGCGGAATCGACAGGTGGTCTGTCAAATACTATTATACGCCCCATATCCTGCGCGTAGTGAGGAATCGCAAAAAATTATCGGGTGAACCATCACCAGGACTATAGACGGTGAAACTAGGCGGCGCACGGTCAAGAGTGTGCAACTAAACTAAGATTAGCGCCCAGGGGCCAAAGACAGCCTTCGCGACTCTCACTATTTTACCAAGTGTATATAGATGCATTAATTAAATAAGATCATATAGATGTCCCAACAAGTAAAGTAAGATGTATTCCAACAAGGAACGGCCTCCAATCTTCACGCTGCGAACTACGCAAGTGCTACAAGTAGGGGATGAGCATAAGCGGTAACATAGCCAATCAACGGTTTGCTAGGACATTAGGGTGGTTAGAGGTTTGAGACATGCAATTCGGGAGGCATGATAAGCAAGTGCGTAGGCATCGTAGCATGGGCATGAGCATAACAGAGAGAGTGGCGAAACGCATAAGGGAACCTTTACATAGTCGATAGTATAAACTTGTGAGAGTTGAGCTCCATGCATTTGGATGCGTGTATTTCATCTTATTTGTCATCTTTGTCCACTGGCTCACCATGATTGAGCTCAGAAGTTTGGGTATGATCATGTTGCCTGCACAGTTGTCAGAGTTGACTGGATCCTCAAAGCAAACTCAACGGGCTCCTTAGCGAACTCGTCTCCCGGCTCTACCCAAACAAGACAAACAAGCAACAAGGATACAATCAACCACGTGCAAGAACAAGCAATATGATGAAATGATGATATGCTATGCGGGATGCGATGCGGGATGCAAAATGCAAGATATGACAGGAAATGCATGAACCTGGCCTCAACTTGGAATTCCAAGGGTGCCACTGGAAATATGAGATGAAATCGCTTGAAAACGATATAAAGATCGGAATCGGAGTTACGGTTTGGAAATGGCAAGCGTTCAAGAATGACACCGGTCTGCGATTTACAGCAAGTAGGCATCTAAATGCAATGAGATGAACATGCTACAGCCACCAAACATGCAACAAAATACATGGCAGGGATGCACAATGCTTAACAAAAGTGATTATAACGTGTCAATTCTATTATGGGTGAACAAGCATGGTCGCAAGTGCGAGATGTGCACTTACATGCCTAACTTGCATGTACCACAACGAACGACCGAGTGCGTAACTATAAAATTTTAGAATCCCGCCTTGCCGATAGTTTACCAGACGCGCCAGTAACTCTCACCCGATTCCGCGGAGTATTCTACTAGGTTACAATACAGTCAATGTTCAAGCGATTTCATCTCATATTTCTAGTGACACACTTGGATTCCCAAGTTGAGGCTAGGTTCATGCATTCCTTGTCAAATCTTGCATATGCATCCTGCATCGCATCCCGCATAGCATACCATCCTTGCATCATATTGTTTGAGCTTTGCACATGGTTGATTCTGTTCCGTTTGCTTGTTTGTCTTGTTTGGGTAGAGCCGAGAGACGAGTTCGCTAACGAGGAGCCCGTTGAGTTTGCTTTTGAGGATCCAGTCAACTCTGACAAATGTGCAGGCAAGATGATCATACCCTCGAAATCACTACTATCTTTGCTATGCTAGTTTTCGCTCGCTCTTTTGCTATGCCATTGCTACGATGCCTACCACTTGCTTGGAAGCCTCCCAAATTTCCATGTCAAACCTCTAACCCACCATTGTCCTAGCAAACCATTGATTGGCTATGTTACCGCTTTGCTCAGCCCCACTTATAGCGTTGCTAGTTGCTGGTGAAGATTGGAGACCATTCCTTGTTGGAACATTTATTTACTTGTTGGGATATCATTATATTGCCATGTTATCTTAATGCATCTATATACTTGGTAAAGGGTGGAAGGCTCGGCCTCTCGCCTAGTGTTTTGTTCCACTCTTGCCGCCCTAGTTTCCGTCATATTGGTGTTATGTTCCCAGATTTTGCGTTCCTTATGCGGTTGGGTTATAATGGGAACCCCTTGATAGTTCACCTTGATTAAATCTTTTTCCAGCAATGCCCAACCTTGGTTTTACCATTTGCCACCTAGCTCTTTTTCCCTTGGGTTTCCGGAGCCCGAGGGTCATCTTATTTAACCCCCGGCCAGTGCTCCTCTGAGTGTTGGTCCAACCTAGAGCACCGTGCGGGGCCGTCCCTTGGCAACTTGGGTTACGTTGGCTCCCGTACGCTTAGCTTATCCGGTGTGCCCTGAGAACGAGATATGTGCAGCTCCTATCGGGATTTGTCGGCACAGCGGGCGTGTTGCTGGACTTGTTTTACCATTGTCGGAGTTGTCTTGAATTACCGAGATACCAAGTCTGATCGGAACGTCTTGGGAGGAGGTCTATTCCTTCGTTGACCGTGAGAGCTTGTCATGGGCTAAGTTGGGACTCCCCTGCAGGGATTGAACTTTCGAAAGCCGTGCCCGCGGTTATGGGCAGATGGGAATTTGTTAATGTCCGGTTGTAGATAACTTGAACCTTAATTAATTAAAATGAATCAACTGAGTGTGTTACCGTGATGGCCTCTTCTCGGCGGAGTCCGGGAAGTGGACACGGTGTTGGAGTAATGTTTGCGCAGGTTGCTCTCTAGTTTCTCGCTCGCGCTTTGCCTCCTCTTCTCGCTCTTTTGCGAATAAGTTAGCCACCATACTTGCTAGTCGCTTGTTGCAGCTCCACTCATATTTACTTGCCTTACCTATAAGCTTAAATAGTCTTGATCGCGAGGGTGCGAGATTGCTGAGTCCCTGTGGCTCACAGATTACTATTACACCAGATGCAGGGCCTGATGATTCCGCTCCAGCAGACGCGTATGAGCTCAAGTGGGAGTTCGACGAAGACTCACAACGTTACTATGTTTCCTTTCCCGATGATCAGTAGTGGTGCCCAGTTGGGGGTGATTGGGACCGTTGTCGCATGTTGGGTTCTCTTTTATTTTGGCGCCGTAGTCGGGCCATGAGTGTTTGGATGATGTAATGTTATTTATGTACTTGATTGACGTGGCGAGTGTAAGCCAACTATGTTATCTCCCCTTTATTATTTATATTACATGGGATGTTGTGAAGATTGCCTAACTTGCGACATATGCCTTCAATGCGATTATGTCTCTAAGTCGTGCCTCGACACGTGGGAGCTATAGTCGCATCGAGGGTGTTACACGCCATAGTGGACCAATAAGTATTCTTGTCCTGCCTTGTTCCTGCTTTAGCTTGCTGATTCTTGGTGCTTCTCCATTGCGCAATTAGGCTGATGCCCGCGGCGAAGAAGAGGAAGGAGGAAGCGTTGGTACTTCTCAGGACCAAATCGCCTGCGGCGGCCGCACCCTCCTCTGTGGGGAAGGGCAGTGACGGCGCTCGCGCTTCCCCGGCCCGATTGTCTTCACAAGACTTGGGGGAAAGTCCTCCGGAGGAGGCAGCCCCCGTAGCCCCGCTGGCTCCGGAGGTGCCGGCGTCCGGCTCAGTTGCTGGGGTACCCCAAGTCCAGGAGCTCCTAGGCTCGCATGCTATGGTGACGGCTGTTGACGCTCAAAATTGGCACATTCATAAAATTAGCATAGGTTATCTAAAGACCAATTCAAACTTATGATTGGAAGTCACCTTGGAATGTCTCTATTCGAGAAGATCGAGATGGATATGAAGATGGTCTAAAACGGAGCTCGGACTCAAAAGTTATGACAAGTTCAGAGATGCTCATGTTGACACTAGAGTAAAGAAAGGCATAAAACTTAATCGATATGGCCTCTGATGGAAAATGTTTCAACATGAAAGTTGTGCGTCTCGTCAAAACGGTAGATTTTTATATAAACATCATCTTAATCCGAGGTCGTATGCAACCTGGGGAGGCAAAACAAGGTCAGAAACACAAGCTGCAGAGTCATTTCGGACCGACCGAGTTGATTTGATCGGTGAGACCAAGTTGGTCCGAAAATTTACCAGAGAGTTGGCAATGTTGACTAGGTAGGACCGAAGAAAACCAATCGGTGAGACCGAGTTGATCCGAGAAATTACAGAAGGATACAGAGAGTTGGCAAAGTTCACTCGGTGGGACCGAAATGAACCAATCGGTGAGATCGAGTTGGTCCGGGAAATTACCGAAGATTCCTGTCTGAGTTAAGTTAGGGTTTTTGATGTCTTGGACGAATATTTTAGTCCTTTTCTTGTACGGGAAGTCCAGCCACCTCATAAATAGATGAGAGGTGACGGCTGATTGAACAACACACAATCGAACACATCAATCTATCATCTTTTACCTTTACCTTTATCTCCCTCCCTTGTTCTTCTTCTTCCTCGTTCTTCATTCATTCTTATTGTTGCAGGGCGACGAACCTCGAGGCCCATAGCCGCCGCGCGCCTTGACGGGGTCCCTCCCGGGCGCGTGGGGGTTTCGGTTCCTCAAAAGCACCCGCCGGATTGCTTGCGTACCGTGCTTCCGGTTGGGTCTCCTTCGACGTGAGCTGCGGTGCATCACCCTCGGCGTTGGAGGTACACGGCGACGTGTTCGTGTGCGAACACACTTTTTGGCGACTCCGCTGGGGACAAAGCTTTGAACGGTCTCCGGCTCGTTCTTGCTACGAAGAGATCGTCATGTAGGGTTTGCAATCTACCAAGGTAATATGAATACCCAATTCACATATGTAGATGCAAATAATGTGTATGTTGTTGCTAGATCATCTAATGAGCATAATGTATCGGCTAGCCCTAGCTTTATCAATCATGCATCTAATTATGTGCAAGGGCCGATGCAACAAAATCTCCATGATTCTACTTCATATAATTTTAGCAAAATGCAACATATGTATCCCAACTCCCATGCATCAGCAACCCCACAAATTTATATGCTGATGAATAACATGATGAGTTCGGTTAATCAAGTTGAGACACCCTATGTAGGAACTTCCAATGGTATGCAACAAAGTGTTTCAAGTTTTTATTCATCGGCAAATAACTTGCAGTATGTTAATCCAAACGTGTCGGTGGATAAGGGAATTGGCCATGTTACTACTAGTTATTTGGCTAATTACCCTCAACCATCATATGCTACACCTCATGTTAGTAATTTTTCGGCACCGCATGCAACTGTAGATGTTCATAATTCGGCCCCGCATCTTCATGGTCATAGCCGAATAAGTGAAAATTTTACAGGAACACATGTGCCGTCATCAAATACTGTAGCATATAATGCATACTCTACGAAATTTGTGAATTTCGGCAACACTCGCGAATCATTGCTGAAAGAATCTAAAAGTATTGCGGAGCAATCTCTTCCAGAAGTGGTTATGGCTGCATTAAAAAAGAGCTTGACACAAAACAAGAGGATTAGTGCTCTTTGCCTTGAACAATATGAAAAGGGGTTGTTTCCTGATTATGCTGCAATAAAGGCTAGAGTTTTGCAAGAAGATGAAACTTCATCAATTGATAGAATTGGAGAGAGAGCATATCGTTATACAGAAGTGCATACACCTCCACCTAGTACCACAGCATATTATACACCCCCTACACAGTTGCAAAATTTCGGCAACACTAACAGTTTATTGCCGAAAGATCCTAAAAGCATTGGGGGGCAAACTACACTAGAGAGGGATGAAATTGAGAGGGGAGTTAAAGCTTTGCGCGATAGGGTGCAAGTACTTTTCCAAGAGAGAATTGATAGGGAATTAGCTTAAAGAAAAGAAGCCTTGCCAATTGATATAACCGGTGAAAAGAATGATGATTCGGAAACTAAAAGTGCTTCGGTTGAAAAAGCCGAATCAAGTTATATATATTCCGAATCCATCAATTCCAAAGAGGCAAACATTATTGAGAAATGGCATGGAAAGTATAGCAAGACAACCATACTTGATTTTTCTGAAGTTAATGGAACCTACTTCCTGCCCTATGAGTTTGTGCCATAGAAATTGGTGAGCTTCAAGAACAAGAACAAGTAGCCGAAGAAAGTTTGGTGGATGAAGATCTTGAAACTAATGATGCACCAAATCAAGAAAAATATGATGACAAGGCGTTGGGGAGCTATCCGAAGGCGGAGCAAGATATTCTTCAAGTCACACCACCATCATGCTCTCCCAACATATTTGAAGAGGTATGTCTAGCAATTAATTTACATGTTTTCAGATTTGGTCATGACTTAGTTGTTGATGCATACATTAGAAAAATCTTCATAAGAAATATTGAGAGACCAATGAAGAAGGGTAATTTATTTGTTAGCAATCAGATTGTCACAAAGCATATCGGTCAACATATTGCACCATTCAGAAAGACCGATAGTGAAAAATTATTGCAGCCAAGGCTTTCCCCATTGCTTTATCTAAAGCTCATATCTAATTGGGTAGCTTTGCTTATTTCATACTTGGCTTGCACTTGGTGTCAACTGAGACATGTATGTTCTAAATATCTTCGTTTCAGAAATTTAAGGACAAGGTTAAATTCTATTGCGAAAACCGATGCTAATATAATATCTTATCCAAAGGCATCGGAGATAGATTGGAAAACACAATGCATAGCCGAATGGGAAGATTCCAAATCTGAACCATTCGTTTGCTTACCTCCAAAGCCGTTCACACAGCAAGATCGGCTAGAAAACAAGAAGTATACCTTCAATTCAAGCATGTGTGATGAAATATTTGATTAGTTGCTGAAAAATAATTACATTACAATCCTTGATCACCATGTTAAGCCATCAATCCAAGGACGAATGTATTGTAAGTTGCATGATTCATTCAAGCATAATTTTGAGGATTGCAACATGTTTGGTCAAATAGTTAAATCGGCCATTGAAAAAGGACGATTGAAGTTTGTTGAAACACCAAGAGATGACCGGTCTATTCCGATTGGTCCCGATGGCAAAAAGTTTTTGCATCGGCTGCTTCAAGCCGATCCATTTAAAGAGAAGGTAAAAACTTCATGTGATGGGATCAAGCTTTCATGTAAAGAAGTTGTTGTAACACCCTCGATGCGGCTATAGCTCCCACGTGTCGAGGCACGACTTAGAGACATAATCGCATTGAAGGCATAAGTCGCAAGTTAGGCAATCTTCACAACATCCCATGTAATATAGATAATAAAAGGGGAGATAACATAGTTGGCTTACACTCGCCACGTCAATCAAGTACATAAATAGCATTACAACATTCAAACACTCATGGCCCGACTATGGCGCCAAAATAAAAGATAACACAACATGCGACACGGTCCCGATCACCCCCAACTGGGCACCACTACTGATCATCAGGGAAAGACACGTAGTAACGTTGAGAGTCCTCGTCGAACTCCCACTTGAGCTCAAGCGCGCCATCTGGAGCGGAATCATCAGGCCCTGCATCTGGTTTGGAAGTAATCTGTGAGCCACAGGGACTCAGCAATCTCGCACCCTCGTGATCAAGACTATTTAAGCTTAATAGCAAAGGAAAGGTAAATATGTGGAGCTACAGCAAGCGACTAGCATATATGGTGGCTATCCTGCTCGCAAAAGAGAGCGAGAAGAGGAGGCAAAGCGCGAACGAATAACTAGAGGGCAACCTGCGGCAAGCATTACTCCAACACCGTGTTCACCTCCCAGACTCCGCCGAGAAGAGACCATCACGGTAACTCACACTGTTGATTCATTTTAATTAAGTTAAGGTTCAAGTTATCTACAACCGGACATTAACAAATTCCCATCTGCCCATAACCGCGGGCACGGCTTTCGAAAGTTCAAATCCCTGCAGGGGAGTCCCAACTTAGCCCATGACAAGCTCTCACAGTCAACGAAGGAATAGACCTCCTCCCGAGACGTTCCGATCAGACTCGGTACCTCGATTCTTCAAGACACTTCGACAGGTTAAAACAAATCCAGCAACACCGCCAGAATGTGCCGACAAATCCCGATAGGAGCTGCACATATCTCTTTCTCAGGGCACACTCAGATTGTCCTAGGTACGGGTAGGCCAGCCTAGAGTTGCCCCTGGTGGCCACCGGCAGCTGACAGGTGAACCAACATTCAGAGGAGCACTGGCCCGGGGGGGTTTAAATAAGATGACCCTCGGGCTCCGGAAACCCAAGGGAAAAAGAGGCTAGGTGGCAAATGGTAAAACCAAGGTTGGGCATTGCTGGAAAAGCTTTAATCAAGGCGAACTATCAAGGGGTTCCCATTATAACCCAACCGCGTAAGGAACGCAAAATCCGGGAACATAACACCGATATGACGGAAACTAGGGCGGCAAGAGTGGAACAAAACACTAGGCGAGAGGCCGAGCCTTCCACCCTTAACCAAGTATATGGATGCATTAAGATAACAAGGCAATATAATGATATCCCAACAAGTAAATAAAAGATGTTCCAACAAGGAACGGCCTCCAATCTTCACCTGCAACTAGCAACGCTATAAGAGGGGCTGAGCAAAGCGGTAACATAGCCAATCAACGGTTTTCTAGGACATGGTGGGTTAGAGGTTTGACATGTCAATTTGGGAGGCATGATAAGCAAGTGGTAGGCATCGTAGCATAGGCATAGCAAAAGAGCGAGCATCTAGCAAAGCAAAGATAGTAGTGATTTCGAGGGTATGATCATCTTTCTTGCAAAGTTGTCAGAGTTGACTGGATCCTCGAAAGCAAACTCAACGGGCTCCTCGTTGACATGGTGGGTTAGAGGTTTGACATGTCAATTTGGGAGGCATGATAAGCAAGTGGTAGGCATCGTAGCATAGGCATAGCAAAAGAGCGAGCATCTAGCAAAGCAAAGATAGTAGTGATTTCGAGGGTATGATCATCTTTCTTGCAAAGTTGTCAGAGTTGACTGGATCCTCGAAAGCAAACTCAACGGGCTCCTCGTTAACGAAATCGTCTCCCGGCTCTACCCAAACAAGACAAACAAGCAAACGGAACACAATCAACCACGTGCAAAGCTCAAACAATATGATGCAAGGATGGTATGCTATGCGGGATGCGATGCGGGATGCATATGCAAGATGTGACAAGGAATACATGAACCTGGCCTCAACTTGGAAATCTAAGTGTGCCACTGGAAATATGAGATGAAATCGCTTGAAAACGATATAAAGAACGCCGGAATCGGAGTTACGGTTTGGAAAAGGCAAGCAATTCAAATATGGCCACGTTCTGCGATTTATAGCAAGTAGCTATCTAAATGCGACAAGATGAACTTGCTACATCACTCAAACATGGCATAGAAATACATGGCAGGAATCCATTCAAGATTCTTAACAAAAGTCTAGCACTGAGCTATAGCCAATTCATCCATTAACAGGTTCAAACAAGCATGGCAAAAATGCATTTGGTAAACAGATTTCAGACTTAGTGAAATTAACACTTGTCTGGAATTTCAGATCAGGTAGCACTCTTTAGAGCATGAAAACAATATGCTACAGGACCTGAACATGGCAAAGTAAAGCATGGCATGGAGCTACTCAAAGAGCTTAACAAAAGTCCCTTAGTGACCTTGAGCCAAATGGGATCAGAAAATACAATTGCAAGCATGTGAACATGGCAAAAATATAATCAGTTCTCAGACTTAGTGAAAACTGGAGCATGCTGAAACAGATATCAAGTAGGCATGTTTACGAGCTCGATGCACTCACTACAGAGCAAGTCATGACAATCTAAGCATACACCCATCAAGAATACACAAAATACAAGCTAGACATGGCAAGAACAATAGCATAGTATGCACTTATCAACCACAACATCATCGGCAAAATTGCTAACAAGTAGACAATCTGCCCAGATTCACGAAATGACAAAAGTAGAGCTCGATTGACTCAAGCCAAAGTGCTCCATAAATGCAAACAAAGACATGGATGGATAGAGCACTACAAGATTAACAAAACATCCTTACTGATCATCCTCAAAAGAGGCACGGATCACTAGGAAACAACATGAACATATGGCCATATGAGATAAACAACTCAAGGACTTAGTGGAAATGCTAAGTCCCTGAAATCAGCGTTAACAAATGCCTCACTTTGCAAGCTTGTGATAGTCACCACACACATCACAAAAATACATGGGTTCCACCTCTGGAAAGATGGCAAAACCCTTAACAAAACATATGTAGAGCTCATGGGCATATCATGCACACAATAATCATGGCAAAAATGACAAATATCTAATTGGAGCAGCAGATCTGACAATTAACTCAAGTAGTACTCTTCTAACAGCATTTCGGGCATCAAGATGAACTCAAATTAAAATGATGCAATGAGATGAAAAAATGTGATCTTTGAGACAAACATTTTGATATGCTATATGCCCAAAATGGAGCTACGGACGAGGAGTTACGATGCAATGAACATAGCCAAAATATTAGGGTTTCGGGCAAAAGTCAACCCGAGATATTTGGATCTAGATCCAGATCCGGGTGCACGGGTTACGAGGTTGGCCGGAGCTTCGCCGGAGATGGAGGAGAACGGCCGGACGGCGAGGGGCCGGCGAGGGGCACCGCGGCCGAAGCGGTGGCCGGGCGGGGCGGCCACGGCGGCCGGCGTCGACGGGGGCGCGTGGGCGGCGCGGCTCGGTCGGGCGGCGCCGGCGGTGAACTTGGGAGACGGCGGGATGGCGGATCGCGGCGAAGGCGGCGGCTGGAGCGCGGGGAGATAGAGGCGGGCGCGGGCGGCGCGGCTCCGGGCCGGGAGGGCCTCCCGCGGGCTCTCCGGGCCGGCGCGGTAGGTGGAGGCGGCGGCGAATCGGAAGGCGACAAGTGGCGGCGGCGGCGCGGGTCAGACGTGTCCGGCCTGGCGAGTTTTTGTCCGGCGGCGGCGGATCTGGGATTTTAGGGTTTCGCCCGGGATTTGAAATGTGGGGATCTATATATAGGCATAGAGGGAGCTAGGAGAGTCCAAATGAGGTGCGGTTTTCGGCCACACGATCGTGATCGAACGCTCTAGACGATGAGAGAGGTTTTGGTGGGTTTGGGCAAAATTGGAGGGGTGTTGGGCTGCAATAACACACGAGGCCTTTTCGGTCCCTCGGTTAACCGTTGGAGTATAAAACGAAGTCCAAATGGTACGAAACTTGACAGGCAGTCTACCGGTAGTAAACCAAGGCCGCTTGGCAAGTCTCGGTCCAATCCGGAAATGTTTAATCCCCACACATGAAAGAAAGGTAGAAATGACCACCGGAGGAGAACGAAGCACCGGAATGCAAAACGGACAATGGGGAAAATGCTCGGATGCATGAGATGAACACGTATGCAAATGCAATGCACATGATGACATGATATGAGATGCATGACAATGATAACAACACACAGAGACAAAAACCCGATCCCGAGAAAATAAATAACTTAAGGCCGGAAACGGCAAGAGTTGGATTACATATTTGGTAAATCACATCCGGGGTGTTACAACACTCCACCACTACGAAAGGATCTCGTCCCGAGATTTAGGACTGAAAGAACGCCGGGTACTCAGAACGGAGGTGATCCTCGCGTTCCCAGGTAGCTTCACGGTCGGAATGGTGTGACCACTTGACTTTGAGGAATTTGATTGACTTGTTGCGAGTCTTGCGTTCAGTCTCTTCAAGAATAGCAACTGGGTGCTCACAATAAGAGAGATCTTCTTCAAGCTCAATGTCCACGAAGTTGACGGTGCGGCCAGGAGTCTTGAAGCACTTTCGAAGCTGAGAGACATGGAACACATCATGAACATTTTCAAAGTTTGAAGGAAGCTCGAGTTGATAGGCGAGATCACCTCTCTTGCTGACAATCTTGAAAGGTCCCGCGTATCTAGGGGCAAGCTTCCCTTTGATACCGAAGCGACGAGTACCTTTCATAGGAGAGACGCGGGGGTAAACATGATCTCCGATCTCGAAAGCCAAATCACGGTGCTTACTATCATAGTAGCTCTTCTGGGGGGATTGGGCTGCTTTGAGGTTATCTCGAATGACTTTGCACATTTCCTCTGCCTCTGTGATTAAGTCATTACCCAAAAGCTGATGTTCACCGGTTTCAGACCAGTTGAGAGGGGTACGACACTTCCTGCCATACAGAATTTCAAATGGGGCCTTGCCCGAACTTGCTTGAAAACTGTTGTTGTAGGAGAATTCAGCATATGGAAGACAATCCTCCCACTTCATGCCGAAGGAGATCACACAAGCCCTGAGCATATCTTCAAGAATCTGATTGACACGCTCGACTTGACCGCTAGTTTGAGGATGGAAAGCTGTGCTGAAGCGGATGTTGGTGCCCATGGCCTTCTGAAAAGAATCCCAAAACTTGGAGGTAAAGATGTTGCCATGGTCTGAAGAGATCACTTGTGGGATACCGTGCAGAGAGACAATTCAAGAGGTATAGAGTTCCGCCAATTGAGCTGCAGTGATCGACTCTTTGATAGGCAGAAAGTGATCCACTTTAGTGAGTTTGTCGATAACAACGAATATAGCATCATTGCCACGTTTGGACTTTGGAAACCCAGTCACGAAGTCCATTTCAATGTGGTCAAACTTCCATTCTGGAATGGCAAGAGGTTGGAGGAGACCAGCTAGCCTTTGGTGTTCTGCCTTCACTCTTCTGCAGACATCACATTCATTCACGAATTGAGCAATCTCGCGCTTCATTCGAGTCCACCAGTAAGCCTGCTCGAGGTCCTGATACATCTTCGTGCTCCCAGGGTGGATGGAGAGGAGAGAATTGTGAGCCTTGTTCATGATCACTTTACGAAGGTCACCTTTGGGCACGACAATACGATCCTCGAAGAAGAGAGTATCCTTGTCATCAAGGTGGTAGCACTTGTACTTGGGCTGACTCTTGGCAATCCCAATCTTCACCTTTTTCACCATAGCATCAAGAAGCTGAGCTTGGCGAATCTGGTCTTCCAAGGTAGGAGAGACTTGAAGGTTGGCGAGGAAACCTTGAGGAACAACTTGCAGATTGAGTTTGCGGAAAGCTTCACAAAGCTCGGGTTGATAAGGCTTGAGAATCAGACTGTTGCAATAAGCCTTCCTGTTCAATGCGTTAGCAATCACATTGGCCTTGCCTGGAGTATACTCGATACTCGGATTATACTCTTGAATCATTTCGACCCATCAAGTTTGCCTGAGGTTGAGATTAGGCTGAGTGAAGATGTACTTGAGACTCTTGTGATCAGTGAAAATGTCCACTTTTCTTCCCAATAAGAGATGTCTCCAAGTCAAAAGAGCATGCACAATTGCCGCCAACTCGAGATCATGAGTGGGGTAGTTCTTCTCGTTAGGCTTCAACTGGCGAGAGGTATAAGCAACAACTTTCTTCTCTTGCATCAACACTGCGCCAAGACCTTGGAGAGAGGCATCACAAAAGACCTCGTACGGCTTGGATTCATCAGGTGGAGTCAGAACTGGAGCAGTGATCAATTTCTCTTTCAAAGTGTTGAAAGCAATGTCACACTCCGGAGACCAAACTTACTTGACGTGCTTCTGGAGAAGATTTGAGAGAGGCTTCGCGATCTTAGAAAAGTTTTCAACGAATCTTCGACAATAGCTTGCGAGACCGAGGAAGCTATGGAGTTGCTTCACGTTCTGAGGAGGTTCCCAATTCACAATTGCAGACACCTTCTCAGGATTCACCGCAATGCCCTTGGCCGAGATGATATGAACAAGATAAAGAACCTCATCGAGCCAAAATTCGCACTTGGAGAACTTGGCGTAGAACTGGTGTTCCCTCAGCTTATCGAGTACCAAACGCAGGTGCTTGGCATGATCTTCCTTGTTCTTCGAGAAAAAGCAAAATGTCGTCGAGATAGACCAAAACGAAGTCATTGGTGTAGGCGTTGAAGATGAAGTTCATCATGCGAGAGAACGTCGGAGGAGCGTTGACGAGGCCAAAAGACATGACAGTGTATTCATATGAACCATAGCTTATCCTGAAAGCCGTCTTGGGAATATCTTGCTCACGGATACGAATCTGATGATAACCCATACGAAGATCAAGCTTGGAGAATACTTGGGCGCCTTTGAGTTGTTCGAACAGCTCGTTGATGTTGGGAAGTGGGTATTTGTTCTTGATGGTCTTCTTGTTCCATCGACGGTAATCGACACAAAGTCAGTCCGTTCCATCCTTCTTCTTCACAAAAATAACACCACAACCCCACGGAGAAGAACTAGGCCGGATGAGACCCATTCTCTCTTGAATATCGAGTTGCTTCTTCAGCTCCTTCAACTCTTCAGGTCCGAGCTTGTAAGGACGCTTGCACACAGGTTCCGTGCCAGGCTCAAGATTGATGACGAATTCAACTGGCTGGTGCGGAGGCATTCTTGGAAGCTCTTCTGGAAAGACGTCTTGATATTCGCAGACGACTGGAATTTGCGAGATGGCATCGAGTTCACCCTTCTCATTGAGAGAAAACAGACGGATGGTATTATCCTGAGCGGCAAAGACAATTACATCCTCAGACGAATGAGTCAATTGAATCTGCCTGGCAGCACAATCAAGATGCACCTTGTGCTTAGAAAGCCAATCCATCCCGAGAATAAGATCAATATCCGAGTTACCAAGAACAATTGGGGAAGAAAGGAACTTGTAGTCGCCCAAGGTGATAGTAACCTCCGGGACGCAGGTGTTAGCTGTCATCTGCTTGCCCGGTGACACAATTTGCAAGGAACTTTGCAGATACTGATAAACGCACTCATACTTTGATGCAAAAGGTTTGGAAATGAAACAATGCGATGCACCCGTGTCAAAAAGAACTTTTGTAGGGATATCGTTAACAAGAAGGTTACCCATGATGACATCTGACGAGTCCTCTGCCTGAGCTGCGTTCACCATATTGACCTTGGCGTACTTGGGGTTATGCTTGACCACAGCTTTACTTGCCGATCTCATAGGAGGAGGAGGAGGAAGACGCCTCTGGTTGAACTTGTTGGCATAGTGACCCTTCTGTTGGCACTTGTTGCACGTGACCTCTGAAAGCGGACGGTGGTACGGAGCACTCGATCTTGGAGCTTGAGACGAAGTCTTGTTCTGAAAGCCAGGTTGGGTGGGTGGGAAGATCCACTGCCACCTTTGCTCTTCTGCTGATACGGCTGACGGAACGGAGGAGGAGGAAGCCAATACTTCTGCTGCTTGGCCACTTGAGTAGAGGAAGAAGGAGTGTCTCTGACTCGCTTCTTGGAAGCATCACACCTCAGTTGAGCGGCCTCTTGCTTTAAAGCCATGTTGTAGAACTCATCGTACCTCAAGGGCTCAAAGAGAACAAGAGCTAGCTGAGACCACCCCTGAACTGGTATATCATGCTCTTCTCATCAGGGACATCCTGCTTGGCAAAGCGGGCGAGCTTCTGGAACAACTTGTTGTAGTCATAGACAGACAAAGAGCCTTGCTTCAGGTTGCGGAATTCCTCACGCTTGCTTTCAACCACGCTCTGAGGAATATGATGAGCTTTGAAATCTTGACGGAATTCATCCCAGGTAATAACACGTCCACCTCTGGAATCCTTGTACTGCTGGAACCATTCTGCAGCTTGATCTTTGAGTTGGAAGGATGCGAACTTGAAGAAGTCCTCAGGCCTGATGTTACTGCACTCAAAATGCTTGCACAGATCCATGAGCCAATCGTCAACATTAGTTGCCTCAACACAATTGCTGAAAGTCTTTGGCCCGTTAGCAAGGAACTGTTGAGTGTAGCAAAGTGATTCTGATTGTTGCCTTGGTTCCCTTGGTTGCCTTGATTGCGCTCTTGAAGAATTTGCATGATCAACTGTGTGTTTGCATTGGTTGCGGCCATCACAGCTTGCCATGCCTCCGGAGGAGGTGGAGGTGGTGGCGGATCTTGATTCTGATTCTGATTGGTGCTCTTAGCGGGAGCCATCCTGAAGAGGTTGACCACCGTTAGCACATAGACAGATAAAATGAAGCTGAATCCAACGGAATGAAAATTGCAACATATAGTCTTCACATCCGAACAAAATGAACGAATGCATTCCTCTTGAAATGGTCACATATCCATAAATTGAGAAGCCACTTAGAATTTAGGTAGAGAAATAAATCAACAAGGTACGGATCAAGAACGAATACTCGGTAAGAAATCCCAATCTCAAACCAAATATCCGTGGAAGAAGAACTAGAGCTACAAGAATTCCCACCTATGAAACTCCCGAACCTTTCCGGTTATGCAATCAGGTGTTGGGGATACAGGGGAAGCATAATATCTCACCCAATTCTAGCAAATCCTACATCCAGCTGTATCCATCCTTCAACACATAACCGAGAAAACTTCGGAAACCATCTACCTCAACCTTCGAAAAGCATCCGTTATACAAGTTATGGCGATACTCCCGAACTCCCGCCCCAGTACTGGGTGGCGTCGAGAAGAGGTTGGATTTCCGCACCGTCAACTTCAAGGACATTGAGCTCCAAGAAGATCTCTCCTATCGTGAGCACCCAGTTGCTATTCTTGAAGAGACTGAACGCAAGACTCGCAACAAGCCAATCAAATTCCTCAAAGTCAAGTGGTCACACCATTCCAACCGTGAAGCTACCTGGGAACGCGAGGATCACCTCCGTTCTGAGTACCCGGCGTTATTTCAGTCCTAAATCTCGGGACGAGATCCTTTCGTAGTGGTGGAGTGTTGTAACACCCCAGATATGACTTTCCCAATATGTATTCCAAATCTTGCCGTTTCCGGCGTTAAGTTATTTTATTTTCTCGGGTTCGAGTTCTTTGTCTCCGTGTGTTGTTATTGTTTTCATGCATCTCATATCATGTCATCATGTGCATTGCATTTGCATACGTGTTCATCTAATGCATTCGAGCATTTTCCCCGTTGTCCGTTTTGCATTCCGGCGCTTCGTTCTCCTCCGGTGGTCATTTCTACCTTTCTTTCGTGTGTGGGGATTAAAAATTTCTGGATTGGACCGAGACTTGCCAAGCGACCTTGGGTTACTGCCGGTAGACCGCCTGTCAAGTTTCATACCATTTGGACTTCGTTTGATGCTCCAACGGTTAACCGAGGGACCGAAAAGGCCTCGCGTGTGTTGCAGCCCAACACCCCTCCAAGTTGGCCCAAAACCCACCAAAACCCTCTCCATCATCTAGAGCGTTCGATCACGATCGCGTGGCCGAAAACCGCACCTCATTTGGACACTCCTAGCTCCCTCTATGCCTATATATAGACCACTCATTCCAAATCTTGGATCCCCTCCCCGAAACCCTAAAAAAAAGAGAAATCCCACCTCGCGCCGGCCGGACACGTCCGAATCCGGCCGGATAAACCGCCGCCGCCGCCCGCGCCCTATCCGCGCCTGCCACGTGGCGTGGCGCCCCACATCGCCGTCCGCACCCGCCACGGCCCGCGGGGCCCGTCACCGCCCCCCGGGCCCATCGACCACCGCCGCCCCGCGCCCGCCTTCCGCCTTGCCGCGCCGCTCCTTTGCCTCGCCGTCCGGCCACCGCGCCACCGTGGCACCATCGCCGCCGCAAGGCCCGCCGCTGACGCCGCCCCGCTCCGGCCGGCCTCCTCCAGCTCCGGTCGCCTCCTCCTCCCCTCGGCAAGCCCCGGCGCAACTCCGGCGAGCAGTGATTCCGGCGAGCGCCTCGAAGTCCGTGCAGATCTCAGATCCAAAAATTGCATCGGGTTGACTTTTTGCCCGAAACCCTAGTTCATATGCTCCTGTTCATCGCATCGTAACTCCTCATCGGTAACTCCGTTTTTGGCATATAGCATATCAAAATGTTCGTCTCAGAGAGTACATCATTTAATCTCATTGCATCATTTTCATTTGAGTTCATCTTGATGCCCGAAATTCTGTTAGAAGAGAGCTACTTGAGATAATTGTCAGATCTGCTGCTCCATTTAGATATTTGTCATTTTTTTGATGTGTGTGGTGACTAGCACAAGCTTGCAAAGTGAGGCATTTGGTAATGCTGATTCCAGGGACTTAGCATTTCCACTAATTCTTTGAGCTGTTTATCTCATATGGCCATATATTCATGTTGTTTCCTAGTGATCCGTGCCTCTTTTGAGGATGATCAGCAAGGATATTTTGTTAATCTTGTAGTTCTCTATCCATCCATTTCTTTGTTTCCAATTATGGAGCACCCTAGCTTGAGTCAATCGAGCTCTACTTTTGCTATTTCGTGAATCTGGGCAGATTGTCTACATGTTAGCGATTTTGCCGAGGATGTTGCTGTTGATCCGTGCTTGCTATGTTATTGTTCTTCCCATGTATAGCTTGAATTTTGTGTATTCTTGATGGGTGTATGCTTAGGTTTCCATGACTTTCTCTGTAGTGAGTGCATCGAGCTCGTAAACATGCCTACTTGATATCTGTTTTCAGCATGCTCCAGTTTTCACTAAGTCTGAGAACTGATTATGTTTTTGCCATGTTCACATGCTTGCAATTGTATTTTCTGATCCTTTTTGGCTCAAGGTCACTAAGGGACTTTTGTTAAGATCTTTGAGTAGCTCTATGTCATTCTTTACTTTGCCATGTTCAGGTCCTGTAGCATGTAGTTTTGTTGCTCCAAAGAGTGCTATCTGATCTGAGATTCCAGACAAGTGCTAATTTCACTAAGTCTGAAATCTGTTTACCATATGCATTTTTGCCATGCTTGTTTGATCCTGTTAATGGATGAATTGGCCGTAGCTCAGTGCTAGACTTTTGTTAAGAATCATGAATGCATCCCTGCCATGTATTTTTATGCCATGTTTGAGTGATGTAGCATGTTCATCTTGTGGCATTTAGATGGCGACTTGCTGTAAATCGCAGAATGTGGCCATATTTGAATTGCTTGCCATTTCCAAACCGTAACTCGATTCCGGCGTTCTTTATATCGTTTTCAAGCGATTTCATCTCATCTTTCCAGTGGCACACTTGGATTTCCAGTTGAGGCCAGGTTCATGCATCCTTGTCAAATCTTGCATATGCATCCGCATTGCATCCCGCATAGCATACCATCTTTGCATCATATTGTTTGAGCTTTGCACGTGGTTGATTGTGTCCGTTTGCTTGTTTTGTCTTGTTTGGGTAGAGCCGGGAGACGAGTTCGCTAACGAGGAGCCCGTTGAGTTTGCTTTCGAGGATCCAGTCAACTCTGACAACTTTGCAGGCAAGATGATCATACCCTCGAAATCACTACTATCTTTGCTTTGCTAGATGCTCGCTCTTTTGCTATGCCTATGCTACGATGCCTACCACTTGCTTATCATGCCTCCCAAATTGCCATGTCAAACTCTAACCCACCATGTCCTAGCAAACCGTCTATTGGCTATGTTACCGCTTTGCTCAGCCCCTCTTATAGCGTTGCTAGTTCCAGGTGAAGATTGGAGACCGTTCCTTGTTGGAACATTATTTACTTGTTGGGATATCATTATATTGCCATGTTATCTTAATTCATCTATATACTTGTTAAAGGGTGGACGGCTCGGCCTCTCGCCTAGTGTTTTGTTCCACTCTTGCCGCCCTAGTTTCCATCATATCGGTGTTATGTTCCCGGATTTTGCGTTCCTTACGCGGTTGGGTTATAATCCCTTGATAGTTCGCCTTGATTAAACATTTTCCAGCAATCCCCAACCTTGGTTTTACCATTTGCCACCTAGCCTCTTTTTCCCTTAGGTTTCCGGAGCCCGAGGGTCATCTTATTTTAGCCCCCCTAGGCCAGTGCTCCTCTGAGTGTTGGTCCAAACTAGAGTCCTGTGCAGCGCCCCCTCGGGGAAACTCGAGGTTTGGTTTTAGTTGTACGAAGCGCTCATCTGAGTGTGCCCTGAGAACGAGATATGTGCAGCTCCTATCGGGATTTGTCGGCACATTCGGGCAGTGTTGCTGGATTTGTTTTAACCTGTCGAAGTGTCTTGAAGAACCGAGGTACCGAGTCTGATCGGAACGTCTCGGGAGGAGGTCTATTCCTTCGTTGACCGTGAGAGCTTGTCATGGGCTAAGTTGGGATTCCCCTGCAGGGATTTGAACTTTTGAAAGCCGTGCCCGCGGTTATGGGCAGATGGGAATTTGTTAATGTCCGGTTGTAGATAACTTGAACCCTAACTTAATTAAAATGAATCAACTGAGTGTGTTACCGTGATGGTCTCTTCTCGGCGGAGTCCGGGAAGTGAACACGGTGTTGGAGTAATGCTTGCGCAGTTGCTCTCTAGTTTCTCGCTCGCGCTTTGCCTCCTCTTCTCGCTCTCTTTTGCGAACACTTTAGCCACCATATATGCTAGTTGCTTGCTGCAGCTCCACATATATTTACCTTGCCATACCTATAAGCTTAAATAGTCTTGATCGCGAGGGTGCGAGATTGCTAAGATCCTGTGGCTCACAGTTTTACTATTAAACAGATGCAGGCCTGATGATTCGCTCCAGGTGACGCGCTAAGCTCAAGTGGGAGTTTGACGAGGGACTCTCAACGATATTATGTTTCTTTCCTGATGATCAGTAGGGTGCCCAGTTGGGGTGATCGGGACCGTGTCGCATGTTGGGTTATCTTTTATTTTGGCGCCGTAGTCGGTCCATGAGTGTTTGATTGTTGTAATGCTATTTATGTACCTTGATTGACATGGCGAGTGTAAGCCAACTATGTTATCTCCCCTTTTATTATCTATATTACATAGGATGTTGTGATGATTGCCTAACTTGCGACATATGCCTTCAATGCGATTATGTCTCTAAGTCGTGCCTCGACACGTGGGAGCTATAGCCGCATCGAGGGTGATCCTCCAGCTCCGGTTGCCTCCTCCTCCCCTCGGCAAGCCCCGGCACAACTCCGGCGAACAATGATTCCAGCGAGCGCCTCGAAGTCCGTGCAGATCTCAGATCCAAAAATTGCATCGGGTTGACTTTTTGTCCGAAACCCTAGTTCATATGCTCCTGTTCATCGCATCGTAACTCCTCATCCGTAACTCCGTTTTTGGCATATAGCATATCAAAATGTTCGCCTCAGAGAGTAAATCATTTTCATCTCATTGCATCATTTTCATTTGAGTTCATCTTGATGCCCGAAATGCTGTTAGAAGAGTGCTACTTGAGTTAATTGTCAGATCTGCTGCTCCAATTAGATATTTGTCATTTTTGCCATGATTCTTGTATGCATGATATGCCCATGAGCTCTACATATGTTTTGTTAAGGGTTTTGCCATCTTTCCAGAGGTGCAACCCATGTATTTTTGTGACGTGTGTGGTGACTAGCACAAGCTTGCAAAGTGAGGCATTTGTTAATGCTGATTTCAGGGACTAAGCATTTCCACTAAGTCCTTGAGCTGTTTATCTCATATGGCCATATGTTCATGTTGTTTCGTAGTGATCCGTGCCTCTTTTGAGGATGATCAGTAAGGATGTTTTGTTAATCTTGTAGTTCTCTATCCATCAATGTCTTTGTTTGCATTTATGGAGCACCCTAGCTTGAGTCAATCGAGCTCTACTTTTGTCATTTCGTAAATCTGGGCAGATTGTCTACTTGTTAGCAATTTTGCCGATGATGTTGTAGTTGATCCGTGCATGCTATGCTATTGTTCTTGCCATGTCTAGCTTGTATTTTGTGTATTCTTGATGGGTGTATGCTTAGATTGTCATGACTTGCTCTGTAGTGAGTGCATCGAGCTCATAAACATGCCTACTTGATATATGTTTCAGCATGCTCCAGTTTTCACCAAGTCTGAGAACTGATTATGTTTTTGCCATGTTCACATGCTTTCAATTGTATTTTCTGATCCCTTTTGGCTCAAGGTCACTAAGGGACTTTTGTTAAGCTCTTTGATTAACTCCATGCCATACTTTACTTTTCCATGTTCAGGTCCTGTAGCATATTGTTCTCATGCTCTAAAGAGTGCTACCTGATCTGAAATTCCAGACAAGTGTTAATTTCACTAAGTCTGAAATCTGTTTACCAAATGCATTTTTGCCATGCTTGTTTGAACCTGTTAATGGATGAATTGGCTGTAGCTCAGTGCTAGACTTTTGTTAAGCATCTTAAATGGATTCCTTCCATGTATTTTTATGCCATGTTTGAGTGCTGTGGCATGTTCATCTTGTCGCATTTAGATAGCTACTTGCTGTAAATCGCAGAACGTGGCCATATTTGAATCGCTTGCCTTTTCCAAACCGTAACTCCGATTCCGGCGTTCTTTATATCGTTTTCAAGCGATTTCATCTCATCTTTCCAGTGGCACACTTGGATTTCCAAGTTGAGTCCAGGTTCATGCATTCCTTGTCACATCTTGCATATGCATCCCGCATAGCATACCATCCTTGCATCATATTGTTTGAGCTTTGCATGTGGTTGATTGTGTTCCGTTTGCTTGTTTCTCTTGTTAGGGTAGAGCCGGGAGACGAGTTCGTTAACGAGGAGCCCGTTGAGTTTGCTTTCGAGAATCCAGTCAACTCTGACAACTTTGCAGGCAAGATGATCATACCCTCGAAATCACTACTATCTTTGCTTTGCTAGATGCTTGCTCTTTTGCTATGCCTATACTACGATGCCTACCACTTGCTTATCATGCCTCCCAAATTGACATGTCAAACCTCTAACCCACCATGTCCTAGCAAACCGTTGATTGGCTATGTTACCGCTTTGCTCAGCCCCTCTTATAGCGTTGCTAGTTGCAGGTGAAGATTGGAGACCGTTCCTTGTTGGAACATTTATTTACTTGTTAGGATATCATTATATTGCCTTGTTATCTTAATGCATCTATATACTTGGTTAAGGGTGGAAGGCTCGGCCTCTCGCCTAGTGTTTTGTTCCACTCTTGCCGCCCTAGTTCCGTCATATCGGTGTTATGTTCCCGGATTTTGCGTTCCTTACGCGGTTGGGTTATAATGGGAACCCCTTGATAGTTCGCCTTGATTAAAGCTTTTCCAGCAATGCCCAACCTTGGTTTTACCATTTGCCACCTAGCCTCTTTTTCCCTTGGGTTTCCGAAGCCCTAGGTCATCTTATTTAAACCCCCCCGGGCCAGTGCTCCTCTGAGTGTTGGTCCACCTGTCAGCTACCGGTGGCCACCAGGGGCAACTCTGGGCTGGCCTACCCGTACCTAGGACAATCTGAGTGTGCCCTGAGAAAGAGATATGTGCAGCTCCTATCGGGATTTGTCGGCACATTCAGGCAGTGTTGCTGGATTTGTTTTAACCTGTCGAAGTGTCTTGAAGAACCGAGGTACCGAGTCTGATCGGAACGTCTCGGGAGGAGGTCTATTCCTGCGTTGACCGTGAGAGCTTGTCATGGGCTAAGTTGGGACTCCCCTGCAGGGATTTGAACTTTCGAAAGTCGTGCCCGCGGTTATGGGCAGATGGGAATTTGTTAATGTCCGGTTGTAGATAACTTGAACCTTAACTTAATTAAAATGAATCAACAGTGTGAGTTACCGTGATGGTCTCTTCTCGGCGGAGTTCGGGAGGTGAACACGGTGTTGGAGTAATGCTTGCCGCAGGTTGCCCTCTAGTTATTCGTTTGCGCTTTGCCTCCTCTTCTCGCTCTCTTTTGCGAGCAGGATAGCCACCATATATGCTCGTCGCTTGCTGCAGCTCCACATATTTACCTTGCCTTTCCTATTAAGCTTAAATAGTCTTGATCGCGAGATTGCTGAGTCCCTGTGGCTCACAGATTACTTCCAAACCAGATGCAGGGCCTGATGATTCCGCTCCAGATGGCGCGCTTGAGCTCAAGTGGGAGTTCGACGAGGACTCTCAACGTTACTACGTGTCTTTCCCTGATGATCAGTAGTGGTGCCCAGTTGGGGGTGATCGGGACCGTGTCGCATGTTGGGTTATCTTTTATTTTGGCGCCGTAGTCGGGCCATGAGTGTTTGAATGTTGTAATGCTATTTATGTACTTGATTGACATGGCGAGTGTAAGCCAACTATGTTATCTCCCCTTTTATTATCTATATTACATGGGATGTTGTGAAGATTGCCTAACTTGCGACTTATGCCTTCAATGCGATTATGTCTCTAAGTCATGCCTCAACACGTGGGAGCTATAGTCGCATCGAGGGTGTTACAAGTTGGTAATCAGAGCCTTCCCCGACCTTAGGAGCCCCATTGCTTGATCGTTTTAGCAGTCGAGTTGTGTCTAGAAAAATGTTTTGAGTCATTTAGGAATTATATATCGGAGAGTTTAGGAATTCTTTTTACTTCCCAGTCTCCTCATCGCTCTGGTAAGGCATCCTGACGTAGAGTTTTGACTCTTCTCTTCTCAAATTTCACTAATTTTTTTTAGGATCACGCGGGTATCTTGGAATCGTTCCGATGGTTTTATGATGAGAACATTGTCTTGGTGCCTCCTGTCAGGGGTTTAGTGGAAGTTTCCCAGGGAGTTGAGCTCTGAGGTGTTGTCATCATAATTTTATCGTTGCAGTTCTGGAATACCTGAGTCTAGTACGCCGACATCGAAAATCTCTTTTATGTAGTTCGTTGGTGAGATAACCTCGACGCCACCCAGTACTGGGGCGGGAGTTCGGGAGTATCACCATAACTTGTATAACGGATGCTTTTCGAAGGTTGAGGTAGATGGTTTCCGAAGTTTTTCTCGGTTATGTGTTGAAGGATGGATACAGCTGGATGTAGGATTTGCTAGATTTGGGTGAGATATTATGCTTCCCCTGTATCCCCAACACCTGATTGCATAACCGGAAAGGTTCGGGAGTTTCATAGGTGGGAATTCTTGTAGTTCTAGCTCTTCTTCCACGGATATTTGGTTTGACATTGGGATTTCTTACCGATTATTCGTTCTTGATCCGTACCTTGTTGATTTATTTCTCTACCTGAATTCTAAGTGGCTTCTCAATTTATGGATATGTGACCATTTCAAGAGGAATACATTCGTTCATTTTGTTCGGATGTGAAGACTTTATGTTGCAATTTTCATTCCGTTGGATTCAGCTTCATTTATCTGTCTATGTGCTAACGGTGGTCAACCTCTTCAGGATGGCTCCCGCTAAGAGCACTAATCAGAATCAGAATCAAGATCCGCCACCACCTCCACCTCCTCCGGAGGCATGGCAAGCTATGATGGCCGCAACCAATGCAAACACACAGTTGATCATGCAAATTCTTCAAGAGCGCAATCAAGGCAACCAAGGGAACCAAGGCAACAATCAGAATCACTTTGCTACACTCAACCAGTTCCTTGCTAACAGGCCAAAACTTTCAGCAATTGTGTTGAGGCAACTGATGCTGACGATTGGCTCGTGGATCTATGCAAGCATTTCGAGTGCAGTAACGTCAGGCCTGAGGACTTCGTCAAGTTCGCTTCCTTCCAACTCAAAGATCAAGCTACAGAATGGTTCCAGCAGTACAAGGACTCCAGAGGTGGACGTGCGATTACCTGGGATGAATTCCGTCAAGATTTCAGAGCTCACCATATCCCTCAAAGCGTGGTTGAAAGCAAGCGTGAGGAATTCTGCAACCTGAAGCAAGGCTCTTTGTCTGTCTATGACTACAACAAGTTGTTTCAGAAGCTCGCCCGCTTTGCTAAGCAGGATGTCCCTGATGAGAAGAGCATGATATACCAGTTCAGGGGTGGTCTCAGAGAAGAAATCCAGCTAGCTCTTGTTCTCTTTGAGCCCTTGAGGTACGATGAGTTCTACAACATGGCATTGAAGCAAGAGGCCGCTCAACCGAGGTGTGATGCTTCCAAGAAGCGAGTCAGAGATGCTACTCCTTCTTCCTCTACTCAAGTGGCCAAGCAGCAGAAGTTTTGGCTTCCTCCTCCTCCGTTTCGTCAGCTGTATCAGCAGAAGAGCAAAGGTGGCAGTGGATCTTCCCACCCACCCAACCCTGGCTTTCAGAACAAGACTTCGTCTCAAGCTCCAAGATCGAGTGCTCCGTATCACCGTCCGCTTTCAG
>NC_053024.1:247575806-247593276 GCF_003073215.2 Triticum urartu | reverse complement strand
GCAAGCAATCCAACACACAAGCAAACAAAAAGGAAGCGGGCAAAAAGAGGCAAACAGGAAAGAGAGGGAGGATAGAGACAGAGAGGGCGAATAAAACGGCAAAGGTGAAGTGGGGGAGAGGAAAACGAGAGGCAAATGGCAAATAATGTAATGTAGGAGATAGGGATTGTGATGGGTACTTGGTATATTGACTTTTGCGTAGAATTCCCGGCAACGGCGCCAGAAATCCTTCTTGCTACCTCTTGAGCACTGCGTTGGTTTTCCCCGAAGAGGAAGGGATGATGTAGTAAAGTAGCGTAAGTATTTCCCTCAGTTTTTGAGAACTAAGGTATCAATCCAGTAGGAGGCTACGCGCGAGTCCCTCGTACCTGCACAAAACAAATAAATCCTCGCAACCAACGTGATAAGGGGTTGTCAATCCCTACACGGCCAAACCAGACTAATAATTCGAAGAGACTTGCAAAGATAAAAAATCATACATAAAAGAATTCAGAGAAGAATCAAATATTGTTCATAGATAGACTTGATCATAAACCCACAATTCATCGGTCTCAACAAACACACCGCAAAAACAAGATTACATCGAATAGATCTCCACGAGAGAGGGGGAGAACATTGTATTGAGAGAGAAGAAGCCATCTAGCTAATAACTATGGACCCGTAGGTCTGAGGTGAACTACTCACACTTCATCGGAGGGGCTATGGTGATGATGTAGAAGCCCTCCGTGATGGATACCCCCTCCGGCAGAGCTCCAGAACAGGCCTCAAGATGGGATCTCGTGGATACAGAAAGTTGCGGCGGTGGAATTAGGTTTTTGGCTCCTATTCTGATCGTTTGGGGGTACGTAGGTATATATAGGAGGAAGGAGTACGTCGGTGGAGCAACAGGGGGCCCACAGGGTGGAGGGCGCGCCTGGGGGGGTAGGCGCGCCCACCTACCTCGTGGCCTCCTCCTTTGTTTCTTGACGTAGGTTCCAAGTCCCCTGGATCATGTTTGTGTGAATCATGGTTGTTGCGGTCGGTAGCGTCGTGCGAAGTGCGAGATGTGGCTATCATTCCACGTGTGGAACGCGTCTGAGTATGAGCGGCGCGTTTACATCTCAAGACGCGGTATATATATAATAGGCGGGCAATATGAAAGCAGCCCGAGGTACTCCCGAGGATTCAGAGGTCCGTAAGACTCTATGACTGAGTCACGTCTGTGGTGCCGGATGAATCGGAGCATATGACACTTATTAATGTGGTAAGCCTAGTGTCCCTGAGGTACTGAGAGAGAGCGCCTGCGGATGATGAGATGCCGTGCGAGAGAGACAGTTTATGGAGAGAGAGTTCCGCAGACAGAGTATATATGAGCGATATGAGCGTCGGATTGCCTTGACACGAGTATATATATGCGAGCATATACGACACTCACCATGATTAAGATTTGAGGGAGAGGAGATATATCATCAGCTTATATATTGACGGGAGCACGTCATTATATATATATCTAACGATGAGTGTATTATTTGCACAAGTATATATGCTCTTGTTGCAACTCACAGCAAGGTATATATATATCACGCTCTATCTGTAATGTAATGATCACCATAAAAACTTGTGCACACCTAACGTAAGTAATGCAATCGGCTTCTTATCCTGCTAAGTGAGCGCGATAATTAGAGCATGTGAGCCACCGCTGAGCGGAGAGCCATACATTGTGTCGATTATGATGGCGGTCATATCTATATATCTCGAGAGACACACACGATTGTATATAAGGGCAGAGAGAGATTAGCTCTCTCATAGGAGTACATTTAGAGTCTCTGATAGTAGAGGATTATTGAGTATGCAGTCTTGTTGGAGAGGGATGAGACATCACTCGAATTGCTTATATGAGGATGTCATATCTGGGATAGAATGCCGTATAGGGTGTTAGCAGTTAGGCGTACGTTGGTAGTGATCGTTACTGTGATTGTTGATGCAGGTATCGGAACGTCTTGCTGGGAATATCGTGGATTGTCTCGCTCGTCATATCTTAGTAAAAGAGCGAGCTCGTGGTCGTGGGTGCAGAGCAGAGGACAACATTTTGGCTCATCGCTGTTTGTAGGTGCCACTACCACTCACTAATGCATCGAGGTGGTCTCTCCCGCTCTGGTGTTACCTTCTGATTTCGAATATATATATGTGTAGGTGCGCTGTTATATGAGCGGTGCAGAGGCACACTGGACTGCTCTATGCTGCCACGTTACACTCAGACTGATACGTCTCCAACGTATCTATAATTTTTGATTGCTCCATGCTATATTATCTACTTTTTTGGACATTATTGGGATTTATTATACCCTTTTATATTATTTTTGGGACTAACCTATTAACCGGAGGCCCAGCCCAGAATTGCTGTTTTTTTGCCTATTTTAGGGTTTTGAAGAAAAGGAATATCAAACAGAGTCCAAACGGAATGAAACCTTCGGGAACATGATTTTCACACCAAACATGATCCAGGGGACTTGGAACCTACGTCAAGAAACAAAGGAGGAGGCCACGAGGTAGGTGGGCGCGCCTACCCCCCCAGGCGCGCCCTCCACCCTCGTGGGCCCCCTGTTGCTCCAGCGACGTACTCCATCCTCCTATAAATACCTACGTACCCCCAAACGATCAGATACGGAGCCAAAACCCTAATTCCACCGCCGCAACTTTCTGTATCCACGAGATCCCATCTTGAGGCCTGTTCTGGAGCTCTGCCGGAGGGGGTATCCATCACGGAGGGCTTCTACATCATCACCATAGCCCCTCCGATGAAGTGTGAGTAGTTCACCTCAGACCTACGGGTCCATAGTTATTAGCTAGATGGCTTCTTCTCTCTTTTTGGATCTCAATACAATGTTCTCCCCCTCTCTTGTGGAGATCTATTTGATGTAATCTTGTTTTTGCGGTGTGTTTGTTGAGACCGATGAATTGTGGGTTTATGATCAAGTCTATCTATGAACAATATTTGATTCTTCTCTGAATTCTTTTATGTATGATTTTTTATCTTTGCAAGTCTCTTCGAATTATTAGTCTGGTTTGGCCGTGTAGGGATTGACAACCCCTTATCACGTTGGTTGCGAGGATTTATTTGTTTTGTGCAGGTACGAGGGACTCGCGCGTAGCCTCCTACTGGATTGATACCTTAGTTCTCAAAAACTGAGGGAAATACTTACGCTACTTTACTACATCATCCCTTCCTCTTCGGGGAAAACCAACGCAGTGCTCAAGAGGTAGCAAGAAGGATTTCTGGCGCCGTTGCCGGGAATTCTACGCAAAAGTCAATATACCAAGTACCCATCACAATCCCTATCTCCTACATTACATTATTTGCCATTTGCCTCTCGTTTTCCTCTCCCCCACTTCACCTTTGCCGTTTTATTCGCCCTCTCTGTCTCTATCCTCCCTCTCTTTCCTGTTTGCCTCTTTTTGCCCGCTTCCTTTTTGTTTGCTTGTGTGTTGGATTGCTTGCTTGTCACGATGGCTCAAGATAACACTAAATTGTGTGACTTTACAAATACCAACAACAATAATTTTATTAGCACTCCGATTGCTCCTCTTACCGATGCTGAATCTTGTGAAATTAATGTTGCCTTGCTGAATCTTGTCATGAAAGATCCGTTTTCTGGCCTTCCTAGTGAAGATGCCGCTAGCCATCTAAATAGCTTCATTGATTTGTGTGATATGCAAAATAAGAAAGATGTGGATAACGATATTGTTAAATTGAAGCTAATTTCTTTTTCTCTTAGAGATCGTGCTAAAGCTTGGTTCTCGTCTTTGCCTAAAAACAGTATTGATTCATGGAATAAGTGCAAAGATGCTTTTATCTCTAAGTATTTTCCTCCCGCTAAGATCATCTCCCTTAGAAATGATATTATGAATTTTAAGCAACTTGATCATGAACATGTTGCACAAGCTTGGGAGAGGATGAAATTAATGATACGTAATTGCCCTACTCATGGTTTGATTTTGTGGATGATTATAAAAAAAAATTATGCCGGATTGAATTTTGCTTCTAGAAATCTTTTAGATTTGGCCGCGGGAGGCACTTTTATGGAAATCACTTTAGGAGAAGCTACTAAACTCCTAGATAATATTATGGTTAAGTATTCTCAATGGCATACTGAAAGATCTACTAATAAAAAGGTGCATGCGATAGAAATTAATGTTTTGAGTGGAAAGATGGACGAACTTATGAAATTATTTGCTAGTAAAAGTGTTTCTTATGATCCTAATGGTATGCCCTTGTCTAATTTGATTGAGAATAATAATGAATCTATGGATGTGAATTTTGTTGGTAGGAATAATTTTGGTAACAACGCATATAGAGGAAATTTTAATCCTAGGCCTTATCCTAGTAATCCCTCTAATAATTATGGTAATTCCTAGAACAATTCTTATGGAAATTATAATAAGATGCCCTCTGATTTTGAATCTAATATTAAATAATTTATTACTTCGCAAAAGAATTTCAATGCTTTGATTGAAGAAAAATTTCTTAAGATTGATGAGTTGGCTAGGAACGTTGATAGAATTTCGCTTGATGTTGATTCTTTGAAACTTAGATCTATTCCACCTAAGCATGATATCAATGAGTCTCTCAAAGCCATGAGAATTTCCATTGATGAGTGCAAAGAAAGAACCGCTAGGATGCGTGCTAAGAAAGATGCCTTTATAAGAGCGTGTTCTTCTAGTTCCTATGAAAATAAAGATGAAGATCTAAAAGTTATTGATGTGTCCCCTATTAAATCTTTGTTTTGAAATATGAATCTTAATAATGATGGTACTGAATATGATCCACCTTTACCTAGAAGGCGTTCCAAGAATTCAGAGTTTTTAGATCTTGATGCTAAAATTGATGAAAGTGGAATCGAAGAAATTAAAACCCTAGATGTTGCTAAACCCACTATTTTGGATTTCAAGGAATTTAATTATGAAAATTGCTCTTTGATTGATTGTATTTCCTTGTTGCAATCCGTGCTAAATTCTCCTCACACTTATAGTCAAAATAAAGCGTTCACTAAACATATCGTTGATGCCTTGATGCAATCTTATGAAGAAAAACTTGAATTGGAAGTTTCTATCCCTAGAAAACTTTATGATGAGTGGGAACCAAGTATTAAAATTAAGATTAAAGATCATGAGTTCTATGCTTTATGTGATTCGGGTGCTAGTGTTTCCACGATTCCAAAGACTTTGTGCGATTTGTTAGGTTTCCGTGATTTTGATGATTGCTCTCTAAACTTGCACCTTGCGGATTCCACTATTAAGAAACCTATGGGAAGAATTAATGATGTTCTTATTGTTGTAAATATGAATTATGTGCCCATAGATTTTATTGTTCTTGACATAGATTGCAATCCTTCATGTCCTATTATTCTTGGTAGACCTTTCCTTAGAATGATTGGTGCATTATTGATATGAAGGAAGGAAATATTCGATTCTAATTTCCATTAAGGAAAGGCATGGAACACTTTCCTAGAAAGAAAATTAAATTACCTTATGAATCTATTATGAGAGCCACTTATGGATTGCCAACCAAAGATGGCAATACTTAGATCTATCCTTGCTTTTTATGCCTAGCTAGGGGCGTTAAACGATAGCGCTTGTTGGGAGGCAACCCAATCTTATTTTTATTCCTTGCTTTTTGCTCCTGTTTAGTAATAAATAATTTATCTAGCCTCTGTTTAGGTTGTGTTTTTTATGTTTTATTTGTGTTTGTGCCAAGTAGAACCGTTGGGAAGACTTGGGGAAAGTCTTGATATCTTGCTGTAAAAATACTGAAACTTTAGCGCTCACGAGAACTACTGCCATTTTTATTTGGAAGGTGATATTTAGTTAATTCTTTTTTCATATGATTAATAGATAAATTCCTCACGTCCAGAAATTTATTTTGGAATTTTTGGGGTTCCAGATCTTGCGCTAGCTACAGATTACTACAGACTGTTCTGTTTTTTGACAGATTCTGTTTTTCGTGTGTTTTTTGCTTATTTTGATGAATCTATGGCTAGTAAAATAGTTTATAAACCATAGAGAATTTGGAATAAAGTAGGTTTAACACCAATATAAATAAATAATCAGTTCATTACAGTACCTTTAAGTGGTCTTTTTTTTTCTTTCGTAATAGAGCTCACGAGATTTTCTACTTTAAGTTTTGTATTGTGAAGTTTTCAAGTTTTGGGTAAAGATTTGATGGATTATGGAACAAGGAGTGGCAAGAGCCTAAGCTTGGGGTTGCCCATGGCACCCCAAGATAATCTAAGGACACCTAAAAGCCAAAGCTTGGGGATGCCCCGGAAGGCATCCCCTCTTTTCGTCTACTTCTATCGATAACTTTACTTGGAGCTATATTTTTATTCACCACATGATATGTGTTTTCCTTGGAGCGTCTTGTATGATTTGAGTCTTTTATTTTTAGTTTACCACAATTATCCTTTCTGTACACACCTTTTGAGAGAGCAATAAATGATTTGGAATTTGTTAGAATACTCTGTGCTTCGCTTATATCATTTGAGTTATATAGAAACTATTTGAGTTATATAGTTTTGCTCTAGTACTTCACTTATACCTTTTAGAGCACGATGGTGGATTTGTTTATAGAAACTATTGATCTCTCATGCTTCACTTAGATTATTTTGAGAGTCTTAAATATCATGGTAATTTGCTTAAATAATCCTAATATGCTAGGTGTTCAACATTAATTTTTTTTCTTATGAGTGTTTTGAATACTAAGAGAAGTTTGATGCTTGATGATTGTTTTGAGATATGGAGGTAATAATATCAAAATCATGCTAGTTGAATAGTTGTGAATTTGAGAAATTCTTGCGTTGAAGTTTGCAAGTCCTGTAGCATGCACGTATGGTAAACGTTATGTAACAAATTTGAAACATGAGGTGTTATTTGATTGTCTTCCTTATGAGTGGCGGTCGGGGACGAGCGATGGTCTTTTCCTACCAATCTATTCCCCTAGGAGCATGCGCGTAGTGCTTGGTTTTTGATGACTTGTAGATTTTTGCAATAAGTATGTGAGTTCTTTATGACTAATGTTGAGTCCATGGATTATACGCACTCTCACCCTTCCATCATTGCTAGCCTCTTAGGTACCATGCATTGCCCCTTCTCACATTGAGAGTTGGTGCAAACTTTGCCGGTGCATCCAAACCCCGTGATATGATACGCTCTTTCACACATAAACCTCCTTATATCTTCCTCAAAACAGCCACCATACCTACCTATTATGGCATTTCCATAGCCATTCCGAGATATATTGCCATGCAACTTTCCACCATTCCGTTTATCATGACACATTCATCATTGTCATATTGCTTAGCATGATCATGTAGTTGACATAGTATTTGTGGCAAAGCCACCGTTCATAATTCTTTCATACATGTCACTCTTGGTTCATTGCATATCCCGGTACACCCCGGAGGCATTCATATAGAGTCGTACCTTGTTCTAGTATCGAGTTTTAATCATTTAGTTGTAAATAAATAGAACTGTGATGATCATCATTTAATAGAGGATTGTCCCAATTAAAAAAATAAAAAAGAGAAAGGCCAAAAAAGGGAAGGCCCAAAAAAAGAGAAATGAAAAGGGATAATGCTACTATACTTTTTTCCACACTTGTTCTTCAAAGTAGCACCATGATCTTCATGATAGAGAGTCTCTTGTTTTGTCACTTTCATATACTAGTGGGAATTTTTCATTATAGAACTTGGCTTGTATATTCCAACAATGGGCCTCTTCAGGTGCCCTAGGTCTTCATGAGCAAGCAAGTTGGATGCACACCCACTAGTTTCTTTTGTTGAGCTTTCATACATTTATAGCTCTAGTGCATCTGTTGCATGGCAATCCCTACTCCTTGCATTAACATCAATCGATGAGCATCTCCATAGCTCATTGATTAGCCTCGTTGATGTGAGACTTTCTCCTTTTTTGTCTTCTCCACATAACCCCCATCATCATATTCTATTCCACCCATAGTGCTATATCCATGGCTTCGCGCTCATATATTGCGTGAAAGTTTATAGGTTTGAGATTACTAAAGTATGAAACAATTTCTTGGCTTGTCATCGGGGTTGTGCATGATGAGAGCATTCTTGTGTGACGAAAATGGAGCATGACTAAACTATATTACTTTGTAGGGATGAACTTTCTTTGGCCATGTTATTTTGAGAGGACATAATTGCTTAGTTAGTATGCTTGAAGTATTATTATTTTTATGTCAATATGAACTTTTATCTTGAATCTTTCGGATCTGAATATTCATACCACAATTAATAAGCATTACATTAAAATTATGCCAAGTAGCACTCCGCATCAAAAATTCTGTTTTTATCATTTACCTACTCGAGGACGAGCAGGAATTAAGCTTGGGGATGCTTGATACGTCTGCAACGTATCTATAATTTTTTATTGCTCCATGCTATATTATCTACTGTTTTGGACATTATTTGGCTTTATTATCCCCTTTTATATTATTTTTGGGACTAACCTATTAACCGGAGGCCCAACCCAGAATTGTTGTTTTTTTTTGCCTATTTTAGGGTTTCAAAGAAAAGGAATATCAAACGGAGTCCAAACGGAATGAAACCTTCGGGAACGTGATTTTCTCACCGAACATGGTCCAGGGGACTTGGACCCTACGTCAAGAAACAAATGAGGAGGCCACGAGGTAGGGGGCGCGCCAACCCCCAAGCGCGCCCTCCACCCTTGTGGGCCCCCTGTTGCTCCACGACGTACTCCTTCCTCCTATATATACCTACGTACCCCCAAACGACCAGATACAGAGCCAAAACCCTAATTCACCGCCGCAACTTTCTGTATCCACGAGATCCCATCTTGGGGCTTGTTCCGGAGCTCTGCCGAGGGGGCTATCCATCACGGAGGGCTTCTACATCATCACCATAGCCCCTCCGATGAAGTGTGAGTAGTTCACCTCAGACCTACGGGTCCATAGTTAGTAGCTAGATGGCTTCTTCTCTCTTTTTGGATCTCAATACAATGTTCTCCCCCTCTCTTGTGGAGATCTATTGATGTAATCTTCTTTTTGCGGTGTGTTTGTTGAGACCTATGGTGAATTGTGTGTTTATGATCAAGTCTATCTATGAATAATATTTGAATCTTCTCTGAATTCTTTTATGTATGGTTGGTTATCTTTGCAAGTCTCTTCGAATTATCAGTTTGGTTTGGCCTACTAGATTGATCTTTCTTGCAATGGGAGAAGTGCTTAGCTTTGGGTTTAATCTTGCGGTGTCCTTTCCCAGTGACAGTAGGGGCAGCAAGGCACGTATTGTATTGTTGCCATCGAGGATAACAAGATGGGTTTTTCTTCATATTGCATGAGTTTATCCCTCTACATCATGTCATCTTGCTTAAGGCGTTACTCTGTTTTCATTAACTTAATACTCTAGATGCATGCTGGATAGCGGTCGATGAGTGGAGTAATAGTAGTAGATGCAGGCAGGAGTCGGTCTACTTGTCTCGGACGTGATGCCTATATACATGATCATACCTAGATATTCTCATAACTATGCTCAATTCTGTCAATTACTCAACAGTAATTCATTCACCCATCGTAAAATACTTATGCTCTTGAGAGAAGCCACTAGTGAAACCTATGGCCCCCAGGTCTATCTTCATCATATTAATATTCCAATACTTAGTTATTTCCTTTGCTTTTACTTTGCTTTTATTTTACTTTGCATCTTTATCATAAAGATACCAAAAATATTATCTTATCATATCTATCAGATCTCACTCTCGTAAGTGACTGTGTAGGGATTAGTGTAGGGATTCACAACCCCTTATCGCATTGGTTGCGAGGATTTATTTGTTTTGTGCAGGTATGAGGGACTTGCGCGTAGCCTCCTACTGGATTGATACCTTGGTTCTCAAAAACTGAGGGAAATACTTACGCTACTTTACTGCATCATCCCTTCCTCTTCGGGGAAAACCAATGCAGTGCTCAAGAGGTAGCACGAATCTTTTCCAACATTATTGAAGCTCACTTACAATTGTATCAAGTTCTGTGCCACCATCCTTACCAAGCTCCACCATAAGCTTTTACTTGTGTAGGTGTGAGAAACCGACAAGAATTGGTACCAATTGTGCTATTTCCTCGTCCACATTGGAGTGATCATTGATCCACTTTCAACTTCGGTCAAGGTACATTTGGTATTCATTCTTCTCTTTCTACCACTCACATTTTTTATCTTGGAATGATGGATAGGCCAAGTACTTCTACCAACCCACTCTTCATTGAGCACGCGACGACATGAACTCTTACGTCACCAAGAGCCACCTCTTTGGTGCACAACGTGCTTTGCATCAAGAGCAACAAGCAATGTGCGAACGCAACGACAACCTCGCCACCGACTTGCTACTCTCCGAGCAACGTACAAGAGACTATTTTGACAACAAGCTCGACGACCACAAGCAAGAGAATGACGCAAGAATGGACGAGATTCATGCTTTGTTGCTCATCTTCTTCCACTTCGTCCTGTTCAAGAACGAGCCGTTCAAGTCGACACTCCGACTTCACCCACTCAGGCTCAAGTACACCGACATCGAACACTATTCGACGTGCCGCGCGCAACGATCATCAAGCAAGCCTCAATCCTCTACGCGACACCGACTCGCAAAGAGCACCGACAACGTCAAACCCAAGAGGCCTTTGCGCTAGCACGAGAACGGCAACGACAACGCCAACATGAAGAGGAAGAGCGAGCGCGTCTACACCAAGATGCACAAGATGCCGAGGCACAACGCCAAGAACAACAACTCCGTGAAGCTCAAGCACTTGCGGCGCAACAAGCCCTCCAAGATTCAAGTCGAGCCGTAGCCAACCGAGGCCGACAAGCTCGTGAACATGAAGAAGCACTTCGCGAAGAAGTTCAAGAACGAAGATTTCAAGCTCGCGTGCATCGTCAAGTTCCTCAAGTTCCTCCTCGAGCTCGACAAGCTCCTCCACAAGCTCGCCAAGAACATCAAGTTCATCAAGAGCATGAAGACAATGGAAATCCTCCACGACAAGAGCAACATGAGGTTGACAACCCTCCTCACCAAGAGCGACACGAGCTTGACAATCATCAACAACATGGGCGTCATCATCCCGACCCCAACACAATGAAGAGCAACGCTACGGAAAGCTCAAGTTCACCATGCCCAAGTTCAATGGAAGCAACGATCCCGAAGAGTACCTATCATGGGCATTGAAGGTCGACAAAATCTTCCGTTTGCACAACTATGAAGAAGAGAAGAAGATCGCATGGCATCCCTTGAGTTCCAAGACTATGTCCTCATTTGGTGGGAACAAGTTATCGAGCGCCGAGAGGCAAGAGGTGAACCACCCATCACTACTTGGGCACAAATGAAGGATGTCATGAGAGCACGCTTTGGTGCCTACCTACTACAACCGCGACCTCTTCAAGAAACTCCAACTACTCAAGCAAGGAACCAAGAGCGTTGAAGAGTACTACAAGGAGATGGAGATTGCCATGATACGAGCCAATGTCACGGAAGATGATGAGCAAAAAACTATGGCACGTTTCTTGAATGGACTCAACCATCCTATCAAGAAGATCACCGACTTCCAACCATACTCGAACCTCATCGAGCTAGTGCATCAAGCTACCAAAGCGGAACGTCAAGTGCAAGACGATTACAAGTATGCCAAGTTCTCATCCAAGTCATACGGCTTCTCCAACACCCAAGCTTCAACGACTCCAACACCGTCTACCAAGCCTTCTACAAGCAACGTCGACAAGTCGAGTTCCAAGAAAGCTTCGTCAACTCCAAGTCATCCTCCTACTACAAGCAACTTCAAGCCGAGAGCTTCATCATCATCCACTCCAACCGATGAGACCGTCAAGACGAGTTCCTTCAAATGCTTCACATGCGGAGGCCGAGGCCACAAGTCCTATGAGTGCACCAACAAGCGGACCATGATCCTCAACGACGACGGAACCTACGACTTGATGAGTGAAGGAGAAATGGACGCTCTTGAGCAAGTCGCCATGCACCGGCAAGTGAACGATGAAGAGGAACAAGTCTTTTGCGATGAAGATTCAAGTCCCGCTCTTGTTGTCTCCAAGGTCTTGACTCTCCAACATCACCAAGAAGAAGACCAAAGATGCCACATATCTTCACACCAAGGCCGGCATCAATGGAAGATCCGTCAAGGTCATCATCGATGGAGGGAGTTGTCATAATCTCGCAAGTGAAGAACTTTGCTCCAAGCTCCAATTGCCCAAGACGAAGCACCCACATCCATACAAAGTGCAATGGCTTAGCGACTCCGGCACTATCCAAGTCGAGCATCGAGTACAAGTCTCCTTCAAAATTGGCGCCTATGAAGACACTTGGAGTGCGACGTCGTTCCAATGACCGTTTGCCACCTTCTCCTTGGACGCCCATGGCAATTTGATAGAGGTGTCATCCACAACGGCCGAAACGAACCACTACATCTTCAAGATGAAAGGAAAGGAGTACGTACTTCGTCCCATGTCTCCAAGCCAAGTGATCGCCGACAAGCAAGCCACCCATCGTGGAGAAATAGTGAGAGAGTGAGCCACCAAAAAGAGAGTGAGCGCCACAAGCCCAAATCGAACACCTCCACGATGAGCGAAAAGAAGAACTTAGTCCTATTTGCCACCAAAAGTGAGATAAGAGGAGTGTGTGAGAACCCATCTAGTGTCCTACACTACGTCCTTTTGTGCAAGGACAATGCACCAAAGCTAACACCTCTCACACTCTTCCTCTAGTGTTGTCTTCTCTTTTGCAGGAATTTCACGATGTTTTCCCCGACGAGCTACCTCCGGACTACCTCCACTACGAGGCATTGAGCACCGCATCGACCTCATCCCCGGAGCACCGCTTCCGAACAAAGCTCCCTACCGCGTCAACCCCGAAGAAACCAAAGAAATACAAAGGCAAGTAAAGCATCTCATAGACCATGGACATGTGCGTGAAAGTTTGAGCCCTTGTGCCGTCCCGGTCATTCTTGTGCCAAAACGAGACGGTAGCTTTCGCATGTGCTCCGATTGTAGACCTATCAATGCTATCACCGTTCGTTATAGGTATCCCATTCCACGCCTTGATGATATGCTTGATGAACTTAGTGGTGCCACTATCTTTTCAAAAATTGATCTTAAGAGTGGTTACTATCAAATCCGCATACAAGAGGGTGATGAATGGAAAACCGCTTTCAAAACCAAGTTTGGGTTGTATGAGTGGTTAGTCATGCCTATGGGTCTATCGGAAGCACCGGGTACTTTTATGCGTCTTATGAATCATGTCTTTCGCCCTTACATTGGTGTGTTTGTTGTGGTCTACTTTGATGATATCCTTGTTTTTAGCAAGTCTCTCAAAGAGCATGTCACCCATGTCCGAACCGTTTTACAAACTCTTCGAAAAGAGCATCTCTATGCTAATATGGAGAAATGCCTTTTTGGCGTTGACAAGCTCGTTTTCTTGGGTTTTGTTGTATCTTCTAAGGGTGTTCATTGATGAGTCCAAGATCAATGCTATTAAGACTTGGCCACAACCAACCAACTTGCAACAAGTGCGTAGCTTTCTTGGCCTTGCGGGTTTCTATCGTCGCTTTGTGAAAGATTTTAGCACCATTGCTTCGCCTTTGCATGCTTTGAGCAAGAAGAATGTGCCTTTTGTTTGGGGACCATCCCAAGATACCGCTTTCAATGAGCTTAAGAATTTGCTTACTCATGCTCCCGTGCTTGCATTACCCAACTTTGACAAACCTTTTGAGATTCATTGCGATGCTAGTGGTAATGGCATAGGAGGTGTGTTAACGCAAGAGAAGCGCCCCATAGCTTACTTTAGTGAGAAACTTTCCGGAGCGCAACTCAATTACCCCATCTATGACAAAGAGCTATATGCTTTAGTCCGCGTTTTGCATGAATGGGAACACTATCTTCGCCCTCATGAGTTTATCATTCATACCGATCATGAAACGCTCAAGTATCTTAAGGGCCAAACCAAGTTGAACAAGCGTCATGCTAAATGGAGTGAATTTATTGAGTCTTTTCCTTATGTCATCAAGTACATTAAAGGTAAAGAAAACATTGTGGCGGATGCCCTTTCTCCGCATATGCATGCTTGTTACTCAACTTGAATTGGATGTCATTGGCTTTTGAGCATATAAAAGACTTGTATGAGCATGATCCTACTTTTGCTACTCCTTATGCCAAGTGTTTGACGCACACCTCTTGGGAACGCTATTACATCAAAGATGGATATCTTATGAGAGCTAACAAGCTTTGCATCCCCGAGTCTTCTCTTCGTTTGTTGCTTTTGCAGGAATCTCATGGAGGAGGCTAATGGGACATTTTGGACGCGACAAGACTTTTGCCACGCTCTCCAAGAACTACTATTGGCCCAAGATGTTTCGCGACGTCAACCGCTTCACCAACCGATGCTCTACATGTCGCAAAGCTAAGTCTAAAGCTCAATCCCATGGCCTTTATATGCCCTCCCAATTCCATATCAACCATGGGAAGACATTAGCATGGACTTTGTACTTGGATTGCCTAGGACTAGAAATGGAAGGATTCGGTATTTGTCGTTGTGGACCGTTTCTCCAAGATGGCACATTTCATTCCTTGCAACAAGATAGACGATGCTTCACATGTTGCTAATCTCTTTTGTAGGGAAATATTGCGTCTACATGGAGTGCCAAAGACTATCGTCTCGGACCGCGACGTCAAGTTCCTTAGCTACTTTTGGAAGACCCTATGCGCCAAGCTCGGAATCAAGCTACTCTTCTCCATGGCGTATCATCCACAAACCGACGGCCAAACGGAGGTGACCAACCGCACACTCTCCGCTCTACTTCGAGTACTCATCAAGAAGAACATCAAGGAGTGGGAGGAGTGCCTACCTATCGCCGAGTTCGCCTACAACCGAGCAAGACACTCAACAACCGGCAAGTCCCCCTTCGAGGTCGTCTACGGATTCAACCCTTTGTCCCCTTTGGAAATTCTCCCTCTACCACTCCAAGAGCGCATCAATTTGGACGCAAGTGCATGTGTGACACATCTCAAGAAGGTGCATGAAGATACAAGAAACACCATCGTGTGCCAAGTTCAACGCCTTGCAACCAAGCTCAACTTCAACAAGCAACCTATGGTCTTCAACATTGGTGATCTCGTGTGGCTACACCTTCGCAAGGACCGCTTTCCACAAGAACAAGTCCAAGCTTCAACCACGAGCGGATGGACCCTTCAAGGTGCTTGCACGCTACAACGACAACGCCTACAAGATCGACATTCCACGCGACAAGTACTCCGTGAGCGACATCTTCAACGTCAAAGATCTCTCCGCTACCATGGTGATGAAGAATTTGATCCGAGGACTGATCTTCCCCAAGTGAGGGGAGATGATGCGGAGCATCCCAAGGTCATCCCCATGGACCTACCATCGTCTCACCAAGTGCCTAGCGGACCCATGACACGAGCACGTGCAAGAGCTCCGAAACCGAGGTGACATCTCTCCTCTCACATTTCCACTTTCGATGCACATGAGCGACATGGCTACTACCTCATATGGACACATTTGCATACTCAGGGAACCAGGAGAAGCTAAGGAGCAAGGAGAAGAAGAAGAGGAAGATGGACGTGAAGAGGAGAAGAAGGAAGAGGCTGGAAGAAAGTCCCAGCCACCGGACGACCGGCCGGGACCGGACGTCCGGAGCCTGAAGCAACAGCCGAGCCCCAGCGAGCGGACGTCCGGCCCGGACCGGACGACCGGTGCCCCTGCACCCGAGCCAAACGAGAGGACGACCGGTGCCACCGGACGTCCGGCGACCGGACGACCGACAGCCACCGGAAATCCGCTACACCAGCATCCGAGCTAGAATGAGCGGACGATCGGCAGCCACCGGACGTCCGACCGCCCCTAAGACGGACGACCAGTCCCCAATGGACATCCGGTACCTGGCTGTGTCCAGTTGCGGGCTGAGGCCCATGTACCCCTTCACTTTGCCCCCCATTTGCACTAAGACTATAAGTAGACCTCTCCCACCTCCTAGTTAGGGTCAGCAAAGGATTAGCTCATATTTCTTGTGAGAGCTTTTCTCATCCACTTGGTTACCTTGTCCTCGGAAATTGTGCATCCTATGGAGAAGATCCGCCAAGCGGATTCAAGACCCCTTTACGGGAAGAACCTCAAGACCTCCTCACGGAGAAGACTGGCTACCTTTGTACCGTCAGTTGTTGACTTTGGATCTTGTATCTCCTATCGTGTTTCGAGGATCTAGCACTTGTGTGATCATTCTCGTTGGTTTGAGTGTCTCTCTTGTGTTTTCCCCGTGTTTACCCTCGTTTCCCTCCTCATGTTCTTCGTTTTCATCGCGGGATCCGCTCCTTTTGTGAAAGATCGTCCGGTTAGGGTTCCTACCCTACATCATCACCATTGAAAATTACTCCATCTCACATGATGATCGGACATGGTTTAGTTGATATGGATCACGTGATCACTTAGATGACTAAAGGGATGTCTATCTAAGTGGGAGTTCTTAAGTAATATGATTAATTGAACTTAAATTTATCACGAACTTAGTCCTTATAGTATTTGCATATCTATGTTGTAGATCAATTGCTCGTGTATAGCTTCCCCGATTTATTTATGATATGTTCCTAGAGAAAACTATGTTGAAAGATGTTAGTAGCAATGATGCAGACTAGCTCCGTGATCTGAGGATTATCCTCATTGTTGCACAGAAGAATTATGTCCTTGATGCACCGCTAGGTGACGGACCTATTGCAGGAGCAGATGCAGACATTATGAATGTTTGGCAAGCTTGTTATGATGACTACTTGATAGTTTAGTGCACCATGCTTTACGGCTTAGAACCGGGACTTCAAAAACTTTTTGAATGCCATGGAGCATATAAGATGTTTCAAGAGCTGAAATTGGTATTTCATACTCATGCCCGAGTCGAGAGGTATGAGACCTCTGACAAGTACGTTGCCTACAAGATGGAGAAGAATAGCTCAGCTAGTGAGGATGTGCTCAGAATGTCCGAGTACTACAATCACTTGAATCAAGTGGGAGTTAATCTTCCAGAATAAGATAGTGATGACAGAGTTCTCTAGTCACTATCATCAAGTTACTAGAACTTTGTGATGAACTATAATATGCAAGGGATAACGGAAACTATTCCCAAGATCTTCGCGATGCTGAAATTGGCGAAGGTAGAAATCAAGAAAAAGCATCAAGTGTTGATGGTTGACAAGACCACTAGTTTCAAAGTAAAAGGGCAAGGGAAAGAAAGGGAACTTCAAGAAGAATGGCAAGCAAGTTGCCACTCCCATGAAGAAGCCCAAAGCTAGACCAAGCCTAAAACTGAGTGCTTCTACTGCAAAGGAAATGTCACTGGAAGTGGAACTGCCCTAGATACTTGGCGGATAAGAAGGATGGCAAAGTGAACAAAAAGTATATT